>NC_092258.1:18866043-19018543 GCF_036320965.1 Panulirus ornatus | reverse complement strand
CTCATCAGTTCTTCAAAATTTCTCTTTCCATCTTCCTTTCATTTTCTCCATTTAGCTCAGCAACTCCCCTTCTTTACTTCTCCCATTTCCACTCTTACATTCTCCCCTGATCTTTTTTTTATTTATTTATTTTTTTGTGTTGAAGGCCTCAGTCACATCAAGGCTGGGCCTTGATTGGGATATAGAGAAAATTATGAAATAGAAAGAAAAGAATAGGGAAAGTATTTACAATTTTTGGTGGAAGTGAAAGTCCTGTTTTCTGAAATGTGCCAGTTCATAGTTATTGGGAAAAGCATAAGAGGGTAGAGAGTTCCAAAACTTTGACATGTAGGGAAAGAAGCAAGTATCAGAACAGCCCACCCTTGAATTACCAGTGGCTACATAATAATGATGTGATGCAGCAGCTTGCCGAGTATTATGTGGTCTAGCTAGTAGTGGTGGCACACAAGCAGCCAGCTCTTGGGAGCAGAAACAAAAGTAATACTTATAGAAGAGGAAAAGTGGACCAACATTGCTGCATAGGGCAAGGGGGTCAACTTTGGAAGTTTGCCTGGGACAGCTCATAAGTTGGATTGCTTTCGACTTAACTCAGTCAAGTAAGCATACATAACTATAACCACCACAAGTGTGAGAGCAGTACTCCATACAAGGATGAATCATTCCCTTGTATAATCTAAGCAACTGGTCAGAAGAGAATTTTCGACATCTAAACAGGACACCCAGTTTCTTAGAGACAGACCTGGCTATTCCTGTCATGTGGGGTTTCCAGAAAAGAGTAGATGTTACAGTATTATTGAGTATGTTCATTGAGTCAAGAGGTGGAATTACAGAGTCATCAGAGGAAAGATGAGAGTTGAGGAGTTGTTGATAGAGAGATGGGTAGAAATTGGAGGCATTAAACTAAACAAGACTTTGTGCACAGGACAAGATGGAGATAAAATGAGAGAAGAGAAAGCAGAATTGAAGGATGTGGATGAATGCAGTGTTGTTGTCAGCATATGAGTGCATTGGATTATTTGTGATGAGAAAATCATTAAAAAAAAAGAGAAAAAGTGTAGGAGACGGGACAGAACCTTGAGGGACGCCGCTGTTGATGAAGAAAAGGGAAGAGGTTGATCCATCGACAGCCACAGAGATAGATCGACTGGAGAGGAAGCTAGATGTGAAGGAGCAAAGCTAGGAAAGGAAGCCAAAAGAGGGGAGCTGAGAGATGAGACCCCAATGCCACACCCTGTCAAAAACCTTAGATATATCAAGGGCAGCTACACATGACTTTCCAAAATCTTTCAGGGATGATGACCAGACATAAGTATGATTGAAAAGACCATCACCCATGGATCAGAGAGAAGACTGTGATTTTCAAGGTGTTTAAGGATATGGTAGTTTAGGAGGGGTGCAAAGACTTTGAAAATGGTAGATGTCAGAGCAATTTCATATTTTCCCTATGAAAATGGTGGATCTCAAAGCAGTTTCATATTTTCCCTAAACTTTGCACTCGACTTTCTTCTAAAATCTCTCTACTCTGCTTTCCTGTTTTTATACTGCTCGTCAAAGATTGGTCGACAAACATCCTAAGTCGCCAAGCTGGGAGTTGGTATAATGCATAGTTTTAAGCTAACCAACATAAAATGCCCAATTTCTTAAAACAACTGCTCTTTTATATAGGCCAAATGATTAATGTCTACAGAACATACCAAGTTATCACTCCCTATCCAAAGGATTATGTGCTTCTCAGTCAGGTCACCGGATACACTTATAGCTAACAGTTGGCCATTGAGAAGTTCAAGTTGATAGGAATTTTTATAATGTAATTATGTGAAGAGCAGCAGTTGCATAGTTACTGTGTTATTGAGAAAATCATGGATAGAGTAACTTCTACTGGTTTTGCAGAGTTTATCCTCAAGGACTTTGGTATCCTACCCTTTGCACAAGTGTAGGGACAAGATTTCTAGAAAAAAATTTTATGAGTTTCATACTTGTGTACACTTGAATCATCCTTTGTAAACAGCTATGGATTAAATAATGGTAATCATAGGTATCAATACTTGGTGTGGATGCACTGTTATATCCATGAGTAACCAAAACCCATGTAGGCTTGTGAAGTATATGTACACACAGCAGAAAATGTGTGTATACTCTTTCAGGGATACATAATATGACATAAGGATGAAAAAATCAGAAAGCATACCAACCTCTTAAAGTTGTTTGGTGATCATTCTGAGACCTGTCCTTCACTTGTGTAAAGATTGTGTTTGTGCTGTGTGTACAGTCAACAAAAGAATTTCACAACCCTTGAGTCTGATGGAATTCGTAATGTGATGTTTTGGTGTGGTTAGTATTTCAGATTTTTTTGTTTGCTGTTTACCGCATAATTGAAGTAGTGCCAGGAACAGACAAAGAAAGGCCTCATAAACTCACATCCATTCTCTAGCTGTAATACACTAAAACCACAGCTCCCTATCAACAACCAGGTCCCACAGGCCTTTCCATGGTTTGCCCTGGATGCTTCACATGGCCTGGTTCAGTTCATTTACAGCATGTTGAACCCAGTATGCCACATCATTCCAGTTCACTCTGTCCCCTGCATGCTCAGGGCTCAATTGCTCAAAATTTTGTTCACTCCATCCTTCTCTTATTTGGTCTCCTCATTCTCCTTGTTCCCTCTACTTTTGACACATACATCCTCTTTGTCAACCTTTCCACACTCATTTTCTCCATATGTCCAAACCATTTAAGCAGGTCCTCTTGTGTTATCTCAACCATACTAATTCTATTTCCGCACCTCTTTCTTACTCCTTCATTACTTGCTCCATCAAACCACCTCACATTACATTTTGTCTTTAAACTTATCATGACCAACAAATCCACCCCCTCCACACCATCTAATCTATACCTCATGCTTCACATCCATATAATGTTGTTGGGACTACTATTCCTTCAAACATACACATTTTTGCCCTCCTAGATAATGTTTTCTCTCTCTACACATTCTTCGGTAATCTGCGAACCTTCACTACCTCCCTTATACTATGACTCGCTTTTGCTTCTGTGGTTCCTTTCACTGCCATGTCCACTCCCAGGTATCTAAAACTTTTCAATTACTCCAATTTTTCTCCATTAATAGTCACACAACAATTAACCTAGCCTTCAACCCTGGTAAACCCTATAACCTTGTTTTTTTTGATATTCACTCTAGCTTTCTCCTTTAGCTTTCACACACACTTCTAAACTCAGTCACCAACTTCTGCAGTTTCTCCTTCAAATCTGCTGCTAGTGCTGTATCATCACATCCCAGGCCCCTCTTTCCAAGATTTACACTTACCTCCTTCACCACTCCATCCATAAAAAATTGAACAACCATACACTCCCCTGCCACAGACCAGCCTTCTCTTAGAATCATTCACTCTTCTCTCATCCTACTCGTGCACAAGCCATACATGCTTGACAAAAACTTTTCACTGCTCCTAGCAGCTTTTCTCCCACACCATATAATCTTAAGACCTCCTTCAAAGCAACTCTGTCAGTCCTATCATGTTTTCTCCAGATCCATAAATGTACATTCCTTCCCCCTCTCAATCAGTACTCAACTATGCAACTTAGCAGGTATTCTCAAAACGTCATACCTCAGTTGTTAGAACACTTTATCCTCCTTGCCTTTATTTAGTTGCTCTATACATTCATTCTGCTAATTCTCAGGCATCTCACCATGATCGACATATAAATCGAAAACCCTTACCCACCAGTCAACAACAGTCACCTTTATTTCACTACTCTTTTCACCAAGCTACCCTCCATAACTCTCTCACTTTGCACACCTCCCTGACCCAAACACCCTACATCTGCCATGTTATCAAACACATTTAACAGTCCTTCAGAATACTCACTCCATCTCCTCACTACATCACTACCTGTTACCACTTCCCGTTTTGCCCCCCTTCTTATTCTCACTAAAAGTTACTAATAGTCGTTCACCTCAATTCTCACTTGCCCTCTTTTTTAGCCCCTGCCCCTTCCTCTTGTCCTCCTATCACTTTCTCTTATACCCCCCTACACCCCCACCCCACCCTAACCTTAATAATTTGGAGTTCTTCCCTGTAAGTACTACCCAAATGCTTCTCTTTTCTCTTTCATTAGGAACTGTGCTGTTCATCCCATCACTCACTCACATTTCTACTGCCCACCTCCCACCTTTTGCATGCCACATGCATATCTTACACATGCCAGCACTGCTTCTTGAAATATATCCCATTCCTCACCCACATCTCTTGCTTCATTTACTTTTGCCTTTTGCTGTTCTGCATTGTCTCTTCTGGTACATCTTCACGCTCTTCTGGTATATCTTCACACAAGGCTCTTTTCGAAGCTCACTTACTTTCTTCACTCTCTTATCACCGACACTGTTTTGTCATTTTTGAAAACCTCTTCAAAACTTTACTCTCACCTCCACAAGACAGTGAATAGACAGCCCAACAGCTGCCCTTCATAGCTCATTTGCTTGCAAAAGTCTCTCTATTACACATATGTCACTTACTATGTAATCCAGTAATGCTTGCTGACCACCTTTCCAACACACATACATATACTCGCATCCCACTTTTTAAATCAAGTATTCTCAGTCACTGGTCCATATTCTGCACACTCCATAAAATGTTTATCCCTTCTGTTCATAACACTGAATATCCCATGCCCCCCAATTATTCCCTCTGCTGCTACATTACTAACCTTAACATTTAAATCACCCATACGAGTGCCTGGTCTCTAACGTCATAACTGCCGACGCAGTCACTCAGTTGATTTGTAATTGAAATAGGGCATACAGGTGTGATTCACTACTTTGGTAATATTGACATTAAGAAGGATTTGCGTCACACCTATATATTATTAGGAAAAGAACTTTAAGAAGCAAAAGGAATCTTTTGTTATTATCCAGTCATGAGTATGGTTGTTAAAGAAACCAGAGTGAAGGGGTTGACAGTTATTATTTATTTATTTTTTTTTTATTATACTTTGTCGCTGTCTCCCGCGTTTGCGAGGTAGCGCAAGGAAACAGACGAAAGAAATGGCCCAACCCCCCCCCCCATACACGTGTATATACATACGTCCACACACGCAAATATACATACCTACACAGCTTTCCATGGTTTACCCCAGACGCTTCACATGCCCTGCTTCAATCCACTGACAGCACGTCAACCCCGGTATACCACATCGCTCCAATTCACTCTATTCTTTGCCCTCCTTTCACCCTCCTGCATGTTCAGGCCCCGATCACACAAAATCTTTTTCACTCCATCTTTCCACCTCCAATTTGGTCTCCCTCTTCTCCTTGTTCCCTCCACCTCCGACACATATATCCTCTTGGTCAATCTTGCCTCACTCATCCTCTCCATGTGCCCAAACCACTTCAAAACACCCTCTTCTGCTCTCTCAACCACGCTCTTTTTATTTCCACACATCTCTCTTACCCTTACGTTACTCACTCGATCAAACCACCTCACACCACACATTGTCCTCAAACATCTCATTTCCAGCACATCCATCCTCCTGCGCACAACTCTATCCATAGCCCACGCCTCGCAACCATACAACATTGTTGGAACCACTATTCCTTCAAACATACCCATTTTTGCTTTCCGAGACAATGTTCTCGACTTCCACACATTCTTCAAGGCCCCCAGGATTTTCGCCCCCTCCCCCACCCTATGATCCACTTCCGCTTCCATGGTTCCATCCGCTGCCAGATCCACTCCCAGATATCTAAAACACTTCACTTCCTCCAGTTTTTTAGCATTGAAGTATTTGAACAGGTAGACAGAATAATGTTAAACATCAGGACACCATTATTTTGCTTATAAGGGAACTATCAAACCAATGCATGCAAAATTTCCTTATTTTTCTGTTCTAATATCTGTAGGTACTTGTTGACATATGGAATTGCTGCAACATCTATAGTAATTGAGTCTGATTTAGTTATAAGTTTTCAATTTAGATTTGTATCTTTTGAAAATTTTTGATCATTTATGTTTGAGTTCTGTAATTACTGGACATTGAGTAATATTGTTCAAAACATAACTAAATCCTACTCTATCATCTATGGCTATTTGAGCCATTCTGTTTATCAACAAGTACGCAGAGAGATTAGAACATTGAAAAATAATGACATCATTAATCAAATAAAACAATTCTTACAAAGTCCTTAGTCTGAAATGTGAATTTTAGAACTTAACCAGTCTGAATGTTTTTTATTTATATTTTTTATAAGAATTATTTTCTTCTCTTTTATCTGAGATGGCACATCAATTGATTGCTGTAATCAAGGCCATCTTATTAATGTTGTAACTTCTTTTTCCGTTCATATTTGATCAGTTTTCCACATTAGCTAGGTAGTGCCAGGAACAGACAAAGAAAGTCTGCATCCACTTGCACCCATCCTTTCGCTGTCATGTGTAATGCATCAAAAGCATAGCTTCCTGTCCACACCCAGGCTCCACAGACCTTTCCATGGTATGCCTCAGACACTTCACATACCCTGGTTTGTTCTATTAATAGCAAGTCATCCCTTTTATACCACATTGTTCCCATTTACTCTGTCCCATGCATGCCTTTCTCCTCCCTGCATATTCAGGCCCCGATTGATCAAAATCTTTTTGACTCCATCCCTCTATCTCCAATTTGGTCTACCCGTTCTCCTTGTTCCCTCCACTTCTAACACATGTATTGTCTTTGACAGACTTTCCTTGCTAATCCTTTTCAAATTTTCAGACCATTTCAGCACCCTCTTCAGCTCTCTCAACCACACTCTTTTTATAACAATACATCTCTCTTTCATTACTTAGTCAAATTACATCACACCACATACTGTCCTCAAACATTTCATTTCTAACACACTCACCTTTCTCTGTAAAGTCTTATCTTTAACCCAAGCCTTGCATCCCTATGATAATGTTGGGAACACTATACCTTTAAAGATGCCTATTTTTATCTTCCAAATAACAGCCTCTCTTTCCACACATTCTTCAGTGCTCCCTGAACCTCCACCCCAGTATCCACCCATTGACTCACTTCTGTTTCCCTGGTTTCATTTGTTACCATGTCCACTTACAGGTATTTAAAACACTTCACTTCCTCCAGATTTTCTCTATTCAAACTCACACCCCAGTTAACCTGTCCCTCATCTCAGCTAAACCTAATGACCTTGCTTTTATTCACATTTACTCTCAACTTCCTCCTTTCACACACCCTTCCATAGTCACTGACTTCTGCAGTTTTACACTCAAATCTGCCACCAGTGCTCTGTCATTGGCAAACAAAAGCTGACTTGCTTCCCAGGCCCTCTCATCCCCTGCAGACTGCATATTCACCTCTGTCTCCAAGACTCACATTTGCCTCCCAGACACCCCACCCATAAACATATTAAACAACCATGGTGACACATGTCGCTGCCTCAGATCTACCTTCACTTAGAACAATTCAGTATCTTCTCTTTTTACTCGTATACTTATCTTACACGATTGATGAAAGCTTCTCACCTTCTAGTAGCTTATCTCCGATACCGTATATTCTTAAGGCCTTCCGCAAAGCATCTCTGTCACCTGTATTATATGCTATTTACAGATCCTTAAATGCCACATACAAATCCAGTTGTTTAAGTATTTCTCTCACACTTTTCATTGTAAATCCCTGATCCACACACTCTACCACTTCTGACACTACACTGTTCCTTCCCAATCTGATGTTCTGTACATGCCTTCACTCTGTCACTACCGTACCTTATTAACAGGTACACTCAAGCTTGTACTCTGTAGTTTGAAAAGTCATCATTATCCCCCTTGTCTTTATACAGTGGTGCTATGTATGCATTCTGCAAATCATCAGGTACCTGACCATGATCCATACATGCATTGAACATCCTAACTAGCTAGTCAACAACACAGTCACCATCTTTCTTAATAGATTTAACAGCAATACCATCCACTCTTCCCACCTTGCTACATTCTGTCCTCCATAAGGCATTCACCACCTCTTCACCAAACCACTTGCCTTGACTCTCTGGCTTAACATACCTCCCCACCCCAAACACCCTAAATATGCCACCCTATCATTAAAGATTCATTAGCCTTTCAGAATACTCACTCCACCTCCCCCAGACTTCATTGCCACTTGTTAACACTTGTGGAATTGTGTGCTGAAAAAAAGGACGCATGACTGGGAATACCTGGTTTGAAAAAACTTGACATACACAAGTATGTGTATGTGTGTAGGAAAGATGGCCAGCAAGTATTATTGGATTACATATTAATTGATGAGCATGTAAGAGAATTTTGGATGCAGATGTGTCGAGAGAGGCAGCTGGGGTGGAGGTGAAGATTTGTAAAAGATTTAGGAAAAGGGGAAAAAATATATGCGAGTAGAAAGTAGTAAAAGTAATTGAGCTTGGAGGAGAGACTTCAGTGAAGAACTGCCAGATACGATTGATTGTAGAATGGCAAAAGGTGAAAGTAAATAGAGCAAGGGAAGTGGACAAGTAGTAGGAGATATTAAGGGAAGCACTGTTGGCATGTGCAAGAGATGCATGTGGCATGTGAAACATGGGAGATGCATATTCAGGTACACCACTGAATTTTCGGCTACTGATGATTCAACACCTCCTTTAGTCCGGACAAAATTACCTGAGGGAACTTGAAATTACCGTAGCCACCAGACTAGTTTCCTGGGCAGTCACAGATGGCATTCTGTTTAGGGCACGCTTATTCACATTCTTTACACTGCACTTGTCAGTGGTGATATCACAATTCTGTGAGATCCTTAGCTTATTTTGCTTAAATTTAACCCTAGCTATGGCTTCTAAGACATATGAGTATCAGTCATGGTGTCAAACGTAAACACCAGTCCATATCGATCGAAGATAAAACAGAACTCTTGAAAAAATGGACCGTGATTTTTGGTGCGTAAGCTATGTGACATCTACAGTATTGGTTCATCAACTGTTTATGATATAAAGAAGTAAAGGGAGAAAATATTGAAATTCTATGCAGACAGCGATTCCAAGAAGCAAATGACGATTGAAAAACTATGAAAGATGGTAAGAGTACTGAGCATGATCGAATGATGATGGAATGGTTTCGACAGCATCGGAGTGATGGAGTGGACTTGTCAGGTAGCATGATAATGGACCAAGCTAAGATGTTTCATAAAGAAATTGAATTACAACATGAATACGACATGAGCATGACTATAGTGAAGGATGGCTTCAAAGATTCAAGAAGCATCACGGAATTACCATGAATAAAGTGTGTGGAGAAAAGTGGTTTGCAAACCACGTAGGAGCTGCCAATTATGTAGACGAATTTGCGAAACTCATAGCTGACGAGCACCTCAGTCCTGAACAGGTGTATAAGTATCTTGATATGTCATCATTATTAACTCTCCACCTGTGCTCAGTTCTGGGAAATTGTGGCAAAAAACTATGAAATGAATACTTACATACAACTTTATTTGACTTTATGGCACCTAAAGAAGGCGTTGCTGAAGCCTCCAAACCTTGACTGTGATGATCGTCTTGCTCATGGAATATAAAAGGATATCAAGTTTGTCTACAGTCAACCCAGCTGTTCATCCATCCCTAAGAGTTCGTCGATAAAATGGGTACCAGTCTCAGGTTTTGGCTCAGATGATGAGAATGTTCTTCCGCCCACCAGTGATGCTACTACTTTTGTGAATTAAGAACCATTGCAACACAAACCTCGCCAGGTGGTAGAGTGACCCGCAGTGTATCGAGACAGACTTCCCCAGAACTTTTTTAAAGGGAAAGTAAATGTTTATAGTTGTGTTACTGGAGTGATAGTTTTCATACATGATGCTCTGACAAGAAAATAGTGAAATTGGAAAAGAATGTAGCTAAGACATTGAAGCTTATTCTATCATTGAAATGTGAACAAAAGGAGCTTTTTTCAAAGTGATATAGATAGAAAGCAAAAAGGTGTTTTTCATGAATGTATTGGAAAAGTTGAGGTCTAGATAAACTTTTGGTCTGTCAAGGCTTTATTATGGCAGATGACCAACTACCTACCCTCATGTATCCAAGATATGGTCGTACTTTGTGTAATGAAGACAGTTGAGAAACATCATAAGCCAATATTCCAGTTTCATGATAAGAGAAGTGGTCCAGGCAGTATGATACAGTGGTTAAATTGATGAAAACTTCTATTGACATTTGTGTAAATAAATTATACATTTCCCTTTTCCATAGCCAGAGGTTGAACCATAATGTGACATTCATTTTTTAATTTCATTTCAAGATAGAAGTTTCAGTTTTCTAAATTAGGGGAGAAAGAATACTTCCCACGTATTCCCTGCGTGTCGTAGAAGGCGACTAAAAGGGGAGGGAGTGGGGGGCTGGAAATCCTCCCCTCTCGTTTTTTTTTTTTTTTTTTAATGTTCCAAAAGAAGGAACAGAGAATTGGGCCAGGTGAGGGTATTCCCTCAAAGGCCCAGTCCTCTGTTCTTAACGCTACCTCGCTAATGCGGTAAATGGCGAATAGTTTGAAAAAAAAAAAAAAATATATATATATATATATATATATATATATATATATATATATATATATATATATATATATATAAATGATTTGGTAAACAGAGAAGAGGTAGTAAAAGCTTTGCGGAAGATGAAAGCCGGCAAGGCAGCAGGTTTGGATGGTATTGCAGTGGAATTTATTAAGAAAGGGGGTGACTGTATTGTTGACTGGTTGGTAAGGTTATTTAATGTATGTATGACTCATGGTGAGGTGCCTGAGGATTGGCGGAATGCGTGCGTAGTGCCATTGTACAAAGGCAAAGGGGATAAGAGTGAGTGCTCAAATTACAGAGGTATAAGTTTGTTGAGTATTCCTGGTAAATTATATGGGAGGGTATTGATTGAGAGGGTGAAGGCATGTACAGAGCATCAGATTGGGGAAGAGCAGTGCGGTTTCAGAAGTGGTAGAGGATGTGTGGATCAGGTGTTTGCTTTGAAGAATGTATGTGAGAAATACTTAGAAAAGCAAATGGATTTGTATGTAGCATTTATGGATCTGGAGAAGGCATATGATAGAGTTGATAGAGATGCTCTGTGGAAGGTATTAAGAATATATGGTGTGGGAGGCAAGTTGTTAGAAGCAGTGAAAAGTTTTTATCGAGGATGTAAGGCATGTGTACGTGTAGGAAGAGAGGAAAGTGATTGGTTCTCAGTGAATGTAGGTTTGCGGCAGGGGTGTGTGATGTCTCCATGGTTGTTTAATTTGTTTATGGATGGGGTTGTAAGGGAGGTAAATGCAAGAGTCCTGGAAAGAGGGGCAAGTATGAAGTCTGTTGGGGATGAGAGAGCTTGGGAAGTGAGTCAGTTGTTGTTCGCTGATGATACAGCGCTGGTGGCTGATTCATGTGAGAAACTGCAGAAGCTGGTGACTGAGTTTGGTAAAGTGTGTGGAAGAAGAAAGATGAGAGTAAATGTGAATAAGAGCAAGGTATTAGGTACAGTAGGGGTGAGGGTCAAGTCAATTGGGAGGTGAGTTTGAATGGAGAAAAACTGGAGGAAGTGAAGTGTTTTAGATATCTGGGAGTGGATCTGTCAGCGGATGGAACCATGGAAGCGGAAGTGGATCATAGGGTGGGGGAGGGGGCGAAAATTTTGGGAGCCTTGAAAAATGTGTGGAAGTCGAGAACATTATCTCGGAAAGCAAAAATGGGTATGTTTGAGGGAATAGTGGTTCCAACAATGTTGTATGGTTGCGAGGCGTGGGCTATGGATAGAGATGTGCGCAGGAGGATGGATGTGCTGGAAATGAGATGTTTGAGGACAATGTGTGGTGTGAGGTGGTTTGATCGAGTAAGTAACGTAAGGGTAAGAGAGATGTGTGGAAATAAAAAGAGCGTGGTTGAGAGAGCAGAAGAGGGTGTTTTGAAATGGTTTGGGCACATGGAGAGAATGAGTGAGGAGAGATTGACCAAGAGGATATATGTGTCGGAGGTGGAGGGAACGAGGAGAAGAGGGAGACCAAATTGGAGGTGGAAAGATGGAGTGAAAAAGATTTTGTGTGATCGGGGCCTGAACATGCAGGAGGGTGAAAGAAGGGCAGGAAATAGAGTGAATTGGAGTCATGTGGTATACAGGGGTTGACGTGCTGTCAGTGGATTGAAGCAAGGCATGTGAAGCGTCTGGGGTAAACCATGGAAAGCTGTGTAGGTATGTATATTTGCGTGTGTGGACGTGTGTATGTACATGTGTATGGGGGGGGGGGTTGGGCCATTTCTTTCGTCTGTTTCCTTGCGCTACCTCGCAAACGCGGGAGACAGCGACAAAGTATAAAAAAAAAAAAAAAAAAAATATATATATATATATATATATATATATATATATATATATATATATATATATATATATATATTCTTTCTTTCTTTTAAACTATTCGCCATTTCCCGCGTTAGCGAGGTAGCATTAAGAACAGAGGACTGGGCCTTTGAGGGAATACCCTCACCTGGCCCAATTCTCTGTTCCTTCTTTTGGGAAAAAAAAAAAAAAAGAAAAAAAAAAAAAACGAGAGGGGAGGATTTCCAGCCCCCCACTCCCTCCCCTTTTAGTCGCCTTCTACGACACGCAGGGAATACGTGGGAAGTATTCTTAATCCTCTATCCCCAGGGATAATATATATATATATACATACACACACATATACACACACACACACACACACACACACACATATATATATATATATATATATATATATATATACATATATATATATATATATGTATATATATATATATATATATATATATATATATATGTGTGTGTGTGTGTGTGTGTGTGTGTATGTGTGTGTATATGTGTGTGTATGTATATATATATATCATCCTTGGGGATAGGGGTGAAAGAATACTTCCCACGCATTCCTCACGTGTCGTAGAAGGCGACTAGAGGGGACGGGAGGGGGGGGCCAGAAATCCTCCCCTCTTTGTATTTTTGATTTTATAAAAAATGGGAAACAGAAGGAGTCACGCGTGGAGTGCTCATACTCCTCGTAGACTCAGGTTGGGGTGTCTAAATGTGTGTGGATGTAACCAAGATGTGAAAAAAGGAGAGATAGGTAGTATATTTGAGGAAAGGAACCTGGATGTTTTGGCTCTGAGTGAAACGAAGCTCAAGGGTAAAGGGGAAGAGTGGTTTGGGAATGTCTTGGGAGTAAAGTCAGGAGTTGTGGGAGTATGTGATAGAATGTAAGAAAGTAAATTCTCGATTAATATGGGTAAAACTGAAAGTTGATGGAGAGAGATGGGTGATTATTGGTGCATATGCACCTGGGCATGAGAAGAAAGATCATGAGAGGCAAGTGTTTTGGGAGCAGCTGAATGAGTGTGTTAGTGGTTTTGATGCACGAGACCGGGTTATAGTGATGGGTGATTTGAATGCAAAGGTGGGTAATGTGGCAGTTGAGGGAATAATTGGTATACATGGGGTGTTCAGTGTTGTAAATGGAAATGGTGAAGAGCTTGTAGATTTTTGTGCTGAAAAGGGACTGGTGATTGGGAATACCTGGTTTAAAAAGCAAAATATACATAAGTATACGTATGTAAGTAGGAGAGATGGCCAGAGAGCATTATTGGATAATGTGTTAATTGACAGGCGCGCGAAAGAGAGACTTTTGGATGTTAATGTGCTGAGAGGTGCAACTGGAGGGATGTCTGATCATTATCTTGTGGAGGCTAAGGTGAAGATTTGTATGGGTTTTCAGAAAAGAAGAGTGAATGTTGGGTTGAAGAGGGTGGTGAGAGTAAGTGAGCTTGGGAAGGAGACTTGTGTGAGGAAGTGCCAGGAGAGACTGAGTACAGAATGAAAAAAGGTGAGAACAATGGAAGTAAGGGGAGTGGGGGAGGAATGGGATGTATTTAGGGAATCAGTGATGGATTGCGCAAAAGATGCTTGTGGCATGAGAAGAGTGGGAGGTGGGTTGATTAGAAAGGGTAGTGAGTGGTGGGATGAAGAAGTAAGATTATTAGTGAAAGAGAAGAGAGAGGCATTTGGAGGATTTTTGCAGGGAAAAAATGCAATTGAGTGGGAGATGTATAAAAGAAAGAGACAGGAGGTCAAGAGAAAGGTGCAAGAGGTGAAAAAGAGGGCAAATGAGAGTTGGGGTGAGAGAGTATCATTAAATTTTAGGGAGAATAAAAAGATGTTCTGGAAGGAGGTAAATAAAGTGCGTAAGTCAAGGGAGCAAATGGGAACTGCAGTGAAGGGCGCAAATGGGGAGGTGATAACAAGTAGTGGTGATGTGAGAAGGAGATGGAGTGAGTATTTTGAAGGTTTGTTGAATGTGTTTGATGATAGATTGGCAGATATAGGGTGTTTTGGTCGAGGTGGTGTGCAAAGTGAGAGGGTTAGGGAAAATGATTTGGTAAACAGAGAAGAGGTAGTAAAAGCTTTGCGGAAGATGAAAGCTGGCAAGACAGCAGGTTTGGATGGTATTGCAGTGGAATTTATTAAAAAAGGGGGTGACTGTATTGTTGACTGGTTGGTAAGGTTATTTAACGTATGTATGGCTCATGGTGAGGTGCCTGAGGATTGGCGGAATGTGTGCATAGTGCCATTGTACAAAGGCAAAGGGGATAAGAGTGAGTGCTCAAATTACAGAGGTATAAGTTTGTTGAGTATTCCTGATAAATTATATGGGAGGGTATTGATTGAGAGGGTGAAGGCATGTACAGAGCATCAGATTGGGGAAGAGCAGTGTGGTTTCAGAAGTGGTAGAGGATGCGTGGATCAGGTGTTTGCTTTGAAGAATGTATGTGAGAAATACTTAGAAAAGCAAATGTATTTGTATGTAGCATTTATGGATCTAGAGAAGGCATATGATAGAGTTCATAGAGATGCTTTGTGGAAGGTATTAAGAACATATGGTGTGGGAGGCAAGTTGTTAGAAGCAGTGAAAAGTTTTTATTGAGGATGTAAGGCATGTGTATGTGTAGGAAGAGAGGAAAGTGATTGGTTCTCAGTGAATGTAGGTTTGCGGCAGGAGTGTGTGATGGCTCCATGGTTGTTTAATTTGTTTATGGATGGGGTTGTTAGGGAGGTGAATACAAGAGTTTTGGAAAGAGGGGCAAGTATGAAGTTTGTTGTGGATGAGAGAGCTTGGGAAGTGAGTCAGTTGTTGTTCGCTGATGATACAGCGCTGGTGGCTGATTCATGTAAGAAACTGCAGAAGCTGGTGACTGAGTTTGGTAAAGTGTGTGAAAGAAGAAAGTTAAGAGTAAATGTGAATAAGAGCAAGGTAATTAGGTACAGTAGGGTTAAGGGTCAAGTCAATTGGGAGGTAAGTTTGAATGGAGAAAAACTGGAGGAAGTAAAGTGTTTTAGATATCTGGGAGTGGATCTGGCAGCGGATGGAACCATGGAAGTGGAAGTGAATCATAGGGTGGGGGAGGGGGCGAAAATCCTGGGAGCCTTGAAGAATGTGTGGAAGTCGAGAACATTATCTCGGAAAGCAAAAATGGGTATGTTTGAAGGAATAGTGGTTCCAACAATGTTGTATGGTTGCGAGGCGTGGGCTATGGATAGAGTTGTGCGCAGGAGGGTGGATGTGCTAGAAATGAGAAGTTTGAGGACAATGTGTGGTGTGAGGTGGTTTGATCGAGTAAGTAATGTAAGGGTAAGAGAGATGTGTGGAAATAAAAAGAGCTTGGTTGAGAGAGCAGAAGAGGGTGTTTTGAAATGGTTTGGGCACATGGAGAGAATGAGTGAGGAAAGATTGACAAGAGGATATATGTGTCGGAGGTGGAGGGAACGAGAAGTGGGAGACCAAATTGGAGGTGGAAAGATGGAGTGAAAAAGATTTTGAGTGATCGGGGCCTGAACATGCAGGAGGGTGAAAGGCGGGCAAGGAATAGGGTGAATTGGATCGATGTGGTATACCGGGGTTGACGTGCTGTCAGTGGATTGAATCAGGGGATGTGAAGTGTCTGGGGTAAACCATGGAAAGCTGTGTGGGGCCTGGATGTGGAAAGGGAGCTGTGGTTTCGGGCATTATTGCATGACAGCTAGAGACTGAGTGTGAACAAATGAGGCCTTCGTTGTCTTTTCCTAGCACAAGCCCGCACACATGAGGGGGGGAGGGGGATGGTATTCCATGTGTGGCGAGGTGGCAATGGGAATGAATAAAGGCAAACAGTGTGAATTGTGTGCATGGGTATATATGTATGTGTCTTTGTGTGTATATATATTTGCACATTGAGATGTATAGGTATGTATATTTGCGTGTGTGGACGTATGTGTATATACATGTGTGTGGGGGTGGGTTGGGCCATTTCTTTCGTCTGTTTCCTTGTGCTACCTCGCAAACGCGGGAGACAGCGACAAAGCAAAATAATAAAATAAAATATTTCATTCATTTATTTAATTTACATTTGATATTTTAATTTAAATTTCTAGCAGTCCATGGTATACTTTAGACACATGAGAGATGTATGATTAGTGGATTAGAGGTGTGTTGATGAATTATTATCATGTGACCACGGTTGGTCCAGCAAAATGATTAATCTGGCAAGGCTTTGGAACAAAGAGTGCCGGAAAATTGGTTGTGTACCTGTATTAGAATGGTAGTGAGTAGTGGGTTTAAAATGTAAGGTTGCAAATGAGAGAGAAAAGGAAGGCATTTGGATGGTTCTAACAGGGAAGGAGTGCAAATAATTGGCAGATGTGTAAGAGAAAGCAGGTGGTCAAGAGGAAGGCACAGGATTTGAAAAAGAGTGCAAATGAGAGTTAAGATGAGTAAGTATCAATAAACTTGAGGGAGAATAAGATGTTTTGGAAGGAGATTGATAATATGTAAAAAATAAGAGAACAAGTAGGAACATTTTTGAAGGGGACATAATGGGGTAACAGGTACTGGTGAAGTGGGAGGAGATGGAGAGATTATTTTGAAGGACTATTGAATGTGTTTGATGATTGGGTGGCAGATGTAAGATGTTTGGGTAAGTGTGGTATGCGAAACAAGAGAGTAATGAAGAGTGTTTTGTTAAAGTGAGAGGAGATGGTGAAAGTCATATGTAAGATGAAATGTGGCAATGCAGCTTGAGTGGATGGTATTGCTTTTGAGTATGTTCAGAAAGGGGGTAAATGTGATGTTGATTGGTTAGGTAGGCTTGTCAGTGTATGTATGGATCATGGTGAGGTGCTTAATTGACAGAATGCCAGTATAGTGCCATTGTATAAAGGCAAGGGGATAAAGTCGTTTTCAAGTTTCAGAGGTACAAGTTTATTGAGCGTACCTGGGGTTGTTAGGGAGGTAAATGCAAGAGTTTTGGAAAGAGGGGCAAGTATGAAGTCTGTTGGGGATGAGAGAGCTTGGGAAGTGAGTCAGTTGTTTGCTGATGATACAGCGCTGGTGGCTGATTCATGTGAGAAACTGCAGAAGCTGGTGACTGAGTTTGGTAAAGTGTGTGGAAGAAGAAAGTTAAGAGTAAATGTGAATAAGAGCAAGGTTATTAGGTACAGTAGGGTTGAGGGTCAAGTCAATTGGGAGGTGAGTTTGAATGGAGAAAAACTGGAGGAAGTGAAGTGTTTTAGATATCTGGGAGTGGATCTGGCAGCGGATGGAACCATGGAAGCGGAAGTGGATCATAGGGTGGGGGAGGGGGCGAAAATTCTGGGAGCCTTGAAGAATGTGTGGAAGTCGAGAACATTATCTCGGAAAGCAAAAATGGGTATGTTTGAAGGAATAGTGGTTCCAACAATGTTGTATGGTTGCGAGGCGTGGGCTATGGATAGAGTTGTGCGCAGGAGGATGGATGTGCTGGAAATGAGATGTTTGAGGACAATGTGTGGTGTGAGGTGGTTTGATCGAGTGAGTAACGTAAGGGTAAGAGAGATGTGTGGAAATAAAAAGAGCATGGTTGAGAGAGCAGAAGAGGGTGTTTTGAAGTGGTTTGGGCACATGGAGAGAATGAGTGAGGAAAGATTGACCAAGAGGATATATGTGTCGGAGGTGGAGGGAACGAGGAGAAGAGGGAGACCAAATTGGAGGTGGAAAGATGGAGTGAAAAAGATTTTGAGTGATCGGGGCCTGAACATGCAGGAGGGTGAAAGGAGGGCAAGGAATAGAGTGAATTGGAGTGATGTGGTATACCGGGGTTGACGTGCTGTCAGTGGGTTGAATCAAGGCATGTGAAGCGTCTGGGGTAAACCATGGAAAGCTGTGTAGGTATGTATATTTGCGTGTGTGGACGTATGTATATACATGTGTATGGGGGGGGTTGGGCCATTTCTTTCGTCTGTTTCCTTGCGCTACCTCGCAAACGCGGGAGACAGCGACAAAGTATAATAAAAAAAAAAAAAACCTGGTAATTTGTAGGGAGAGTAGTGATTGTGAGAGTAAAGGCATGTACCGAGCATCAAATTGGGGAGGAGCAGTGTGGTAGAGGATGTGAGGATCAGATGTTTGTTTTGAAGAATGTATGTGAGAAATACTTAGAGAAAAAATGGATTTGTATGTGGCATATATGCATCTGGAGATGGCATATGATTATGTTGGTAGAGATGCCTTATGGAAGATCTTAAGAATATACAGTGTGGGAGGAAAGCTGCTAGATATGGTGTTAAGTTTTCATCAAGGGTGTAAGACATTTGTACAAGTAGGGAAAGAGGAGAGTGAAGGTTCCAAATGAAAGTTGGTCAGCAGTAGTGGTGTGTGATATCACCTTGGTTGTTAGATTTGTTTAGGGTGGGGTGGTGAGAGGGAGAAATTTGGGAGTCTTAGAAAGAAGGGCAAGTGTGCAGTCTATCAGAAGTAGTTGGCCTGGGAAGTGAGTCAGTTTTTGTTTTGCTGATGATACAGCACTGTTGGCAGATTTGAGTGAGAAACTGCAAAACTTAGGTACTGAGTGTGGAAAAGTGTGAGAGGAGATAGTTGAGAGTAGCAATAGGCTGTTGGCAGCAGCTGTCTAGTGAGGTAATACCATCCTGACTGAAGAGCATTAAATTAGTGCCTGAACCATCTTACTTTCTCCATGTTAGGATTGCTGTTATTTCCTATCTCATCATACTGAAACTAAAGGGCTAGTCCTACCAATCTCTCATTACAAGCACCATACACCTCAACAAACCTCCATTATTTTCACAGCAATCATGTGTGAAAAAATATATGTGTACTATTTTTTTTTATAATTGATTGCCATTTTTCTTGTAAATGAGAGAGTGCGAGTAACAGATGAAGAAAGGCCACATTTGCTCACATCCATTGTCTGGCTGTCGTGCAGTGCATCGAAACCACAGCTCCTTATCCACAACCACGTCCCACAGACCTTTCCTTGGTTTACCCCAGCTGCTTAATATTCTCTGATTTAGCCCATTGACAACTTGTCAACCCTGTATACCTTATTGTTACCATTCACTTTGTCCCAGGGACACGATTCACCCTTCTGCATGTTCAGGCATGTTCATACAGATCTTTTTCACTCCGTCGCTCCATCTCCAAAGTGGTCTCCCTTCTTGCACTTGTTCCCTCCAATTCTGACACATATATCATCTTTTTAACATTTCCTCCATTCTCTCCATATGTCCAATCCATTTCAGCACATATTATTCAGCTCTCTCAACTATACTTTTTTTTCTTTTTTTTTTCTGTCTCCCGTGTTTGCGAGGTAGCACAAGGAAACAGACGAAAGAAATGGCCCAACCCACCCCCATACACATGTATATACATACGTCCACACACGCAAATATACATACCTACACAGCTTTCCATGGTTTACCCCAGACGCTTCACATGCCTTGATTCAATCCACTGACAGCACGTCAACCCCGGTATATCACATCAAACCAATTCACTCTATTCCTTGCCCTCCTTTCACCCTCCTGCATGTTCAGGCCCTGATCACACAAAATCTTTTTCACTCCATCTTTCCACCTCCAATTTGGTCTCCCACTTCTCCTCGTTCCCTCCACCTCTGACACATATATCCCCTTGGTCAATCTTTCCTCACTCATTCTCTCCATGTGCCCAAACCATTTCAAAACACCCTCCTCTGCTCTCTCAACCACGCTCTTTTTATTTCCACACATCTCTCTTACCCTTACGTTACTTACTTGATCAAACCACCTCACACCACACATTGTCCTCAAACATCTCATTTCCAGCACATCCATCCTCCTGCGCACAACTCTATCCATAGCCCACGCCTCGCAACCATACAACATTGTTGGAACCACTATTCCTTCAAACATACCCATTTTTGCTTTCCGAGATAATGTTCTCGACTTCCACACATTCTTCAAGGCTCCCAGGATTTTCGCCCCCTCCCCAACCCTATGATCCACTTCCGCTTCCACGGTTCCATCCGCTGCCAGATCCACTCCCAGATATCTAAAACACTTTACTTCCTCCAGTTTTTCTCCATTCAAACTTACCTCCCAATTGACTTGACCCTCAACCCTACTGTACCTAATAACCTTGCTCTTATTCACATTTACTCTTAACTTTCTTCTTTCACACACTTTACCAAACTCAGTCACCAGCTTCTGCAGTTTCTCACATGAATCAGCCACCAGCGCTGTATCATCAGCGAGCAACAACTGACTCACTTCCCAAGCTCTCTCATCCCCAAGAGACTTCATACTTGCCCCTCTTTCCAAAACTTTTGCATTTACCTCCCTAACAACCCCATCCATAAACAAATTAAACAACCATGGAGACATCACACACCCCTGCCGCAAACCTACATTCACTGAGAACCAATCACTTTCCTCTCTTCCTACACGTACACATGCCTTACATCCTCGATAAAAACTTTTCACTGCTTCTAACAACTTGCCTCCCACACCATATATTCTTAATACCTTCCACAGAGTATCTATCAACTCTATCATGTGCCTTCTCCAGATCCATAAATGCTACATACAAATCCATTTGCTTTTCTAAGTATTTCTCACATACATTCTTCAAAGCAAACACCTGATCCACACATCCTCTACCACTTCTGAAACCACACTGCTCTTCCCCAATCTGATGCTCTGTACATGCCTTCACCCTCTCAATCAATACCCTCCCATATAATTTACCAGGAATACTCAACAAACTTATACCTCTGTAATTTGAGTACTCACTCTTATCCCCTTTGCCTTTGTACAATGGCACTATGCATGCATTCTGCCAATCCTCAGGCACCTCACCATGAGTCATACATACATTAAATAACCTTACCAACCAGTCAATAATACAGTCACCCCCTTTTTTAATAAATTCCACTGCAATACCATCCAAACCTGCTGCCTTGCCGGCTTTCATCTTCCGCAAAGCTTTTACTACCTCTTCTCTGTTTACCAAATCATTTTCCCTGACCCTCTCACTTTGCACACCACCTCGACCAAAACACCCTATATCTGCCACTCTATCATCAAACACATTCAACAAACCTTCAAAATACTCACTCCATCTCCTTCTCACATCACCACTACTTGTTATCACCTCCCCATTTGCGCCCTTCACCGAAGTTCCCATTTGCTCCCTTGTCTTACGCACTTTATTTACCTCCTTCCAGAACATCTTTTTATTCTCCCTAAAATTTAATGATACTCTCTCACCCCAACTCTCATTTGCCCTCTTTTTCACCTCTTGCACCTTTCTCTTGACCTCCTGTCTCTTTCTTTTATACATCTCCCACTCAATTGCATTTTTTCCCTGCAAAAATCCTCCAAATGCCTCTCTCTTCTCTTTCACTAATAATCTTACTTCTTCATCCCACCACTCACTACCCTTTCTAATCAACCCACCTCCCGCTCTTCTCATGCCACAAGCATCTTTTGCGCAATCCATCACTGATTCCTTAAATACATCCCATTCCTCCCCCACTCCCCTTACTTCCATTGTTCTCACCTTTTTCCATTCCGTACTCAGTCTCTCCTGGTACTTCCTCACACAAGTCTCCTTCCCAAGCTCACTTACTCTCACCACCCTCTTCACCCCAACATTCACTCTTCTTTTCTGAAAACCCATACAAATCTTCACCTTAGCCTCCACAAGATAATGATCAGACATCCCTCCAGTTGCACCTCTCAGCACATTAACATCCAAAAGTCTCTCTTTCGAGCGCCTGTCAATTAACACGTAATCCAATAACGCTCTCTGGCCATCTCTCCTCCTTACATACGTATACTTATGTATATCTCGCTTTTTAAACCAGGTATTCCCAATCACCAGTCCTTTTTCAGCACATAAATCTACAAGCTCTTCACCATTTTTATAACCATATTTATTTCTTATCCTTTCATTAACCACTTGATCTAACCATATCACACCATATATTGTCCTCAAACATTTAATTTCCAGCACCTCAACCAACCTAAACACAAAATCATTTATTTCCTATGCCTGGTATTCATATGATGATGTTGGGACTATACCTTCAGACATACCCATTTTTTCCCTTCCAAATTAAAAATTTCTTTCCATTCATTCTTCAGTTCTCAAGAGCCTTCAACCCCTCACCCGCCCTATAATTCACTTCTGCTTCCATGGTTCCATTCATTGCCATGTCCACTCGTAGGTATCTAAAACACTTCACTTTCAGTTTTCCCCCATTCAGACTTACATCCCAACTAATCTGTCCCTCATCCCTGTTCCTTAACCTGATAACCTTGCTTTTACCTGCATTTGCTCTCAACTACCTTCTTTCCTGCACTCGTTTACCAACTTTTATAGTTTCTCGCTTGAATTTGTCACCAATGCTTCCGACTTGAATTTGTCACTATTGCCGTATCGTCAGCAAACAACTGACTTACTTCCCTGGTCCCCCTCATCCACTGTAGACCGCATACTACCCTCTTTGCAAGGCTCTTACATTTATCTCCCTCATTATCCCATTCATAGACAAATTAAACAGCAATGGTGACATCATACACCCCTGTCACAGACTGACCTTCACTTGGAACCACTGAGCCTCCTCTCTTTCTACTCATACACATGCTTAACACCTATGATTAAATCTGCTGACTGGTTTTAGTAGCTTTCCTTCCACACCATATATTCTTAAGACCTTCCACAGGGCATCTGTATCAACCCTATCATATGCCCTCTCCAGATCCATAAATGCTATGTACAAATCTGTCAGTTTTTGTAAGTATTTCTCACACACATTCTTCAAAGCAAATACCTGATCCACACATCCTCTACCAATTTAGAAACCACACATCCCCCTTCCTGATGCTATGTACTTGTCTCCACCCTCTTAGTCACTGCTTTCCCCTACAACTTCCCAGGTACACTCAGTAGACTTATCCCTCCATACTTTGAACACTTTCCTTTATCCCCCTTGCCTGTATACAGTGACACTATACATGCATTCTGCCAATTCTCAAGCACTTTACCATGATCTGTACATTGAAAATCCCAACCAACCAATCAGCAACATTAGTAAACCCCCCTCCCCCTTTCTTAAGAAATTCAACTGAAATGCTATCCTTTTCAGGTGGCTTACCACATTTCATCTTTACTATGACTTTCACCACCTCTTCTCTCTCCCCAAACCACTCTCTGTGACTCTTTCACTTCACATACTGCCCCTTTCCAAACACCTTACATCTGCCATGCTGTGATCAGACACATTCAACAGTCCTTCAAAATACTCGCTCCATCTCCTCCTCACTTCGTCACTACCTCTTTACACTTCTCCTTTGCTCCTTTCACTAGTGATCCCATTTGTTCTTTAGCTTTTCACACATTAACCTTCCTCTGTGATGGCATCTTATTCTCCCTAAAGTTTGTTGATTCTCTCTCACCTCGCCTCTCCTTTGCCATCTTTTTCACCTTTCTCTTGACCACTTGCCACTTTCTCTTACATTTTCCAATCTTTTGCACTCGATTCCTATAATTACTACCCGCATGTCTTATCTCTTTCACAGGCAACTTCTTCATGCCACCACTTGCTACCTTTTCAATTCTGCCCAACTCCCACCTTTGGCATGCCACATGTATCACTTACTCATGCAAGCATTGCTCCCTTAAATACTTCCCATTCCCCACCCACTGACCTAACTTCAGTTACTCTCACCTTTTCTGAGTCTACTTTCAATCCTTTGTGGTATTTCTCCACACATTTTTTCCCAAGTTCACTCTCATCGCTCTCTTCTCACTGATAATGTTTGATTTTTTCTGGAAACCTCTACAAATCTTTACCCTTGCCTCTGCAAGGCAGTGGTTAAACATCCCACCAGCCACTGCTCTTAGTAAATTCATCTACAAAAATTTCTTTTACATTCATATCAATTAATATGTGATCCAATAATGCCTGCTGACCATCTTTCCTACTCACTTGTGTATACTTGTGTATGTCCCTCTTTCTAAACCAAATATTTCAAATAACCAGTCTTTGTAGCATGCAGATACTCCAGTAATATAAAATTTCCATTCATCATGCCACCAGATTATACCCTCACCTCCCATGTTCTGCACCGTTGCATTTCAATCGCCTGTCTCTATTTATTTATTATGCAAAACCGCTGTTTTCCGCATCAGAGGTAGTGCTTGGAAACAAAGAATAACCCATCCACTCATATACTCGTATATATACATAATGCCCACATGCATACATATACAGACATTACATATCAACATATACATATATATACGTACACGTACGCATACATTACATGCATACAAATGTACATATTCATACTTGCTTGTCTTCATCCATTCCTGTTGTTACTCTGCTTCACAGGAAAACAGCATCACTATCCCTTGCTTCAGCAAGTTAGTGTCAGGAATACAGACAAAAAGGCTCCATGCGTTCACACTCACTCTCTAGCTGTCATGTGTAATGCACCAAAACCACAGCTCCTTATCCACATCCAGGCCCCACAGACCTTTCCATGGTTTACCCCAGATGCTTCACATATCCTGGCCCAATCCATTGAGAGCACGTCGACCCCGGTATACCACATCATTCTAATTCACTCTATTCCTTGCACGCCTCTCACCCTCCTGTATGTTCATGCCCCGATCGCTCAAAATCTTTATCACTCCTCTTACCTCCAATTTGGTCTCCTGCTTCTTGTTCCCTCCACCTCTGACATACATATCCTCTTTGTCAGTCTTTCCTCATTCATTCTCTCCATATATCCAAACCATTTCAACAGACCCTCTTCTGCTCTCTCAACCATACTCTTTTTATTTCCACACATCTCTCTTACCCTTACATTACTCACTCGATCAAACCACCTCACACCACATATTGTCCTCAAACATTTCATTTCCAACACATCTACCCTTCTCCATACAACCCATCTATAGCCCATGCCTCGCAACCATATTCCTTCAAACACACCCATTTTTCCTCCCCAAGATAATGTTCTCTCCTTTCATACATTCTTCATTGCTCCCAGAACCTTCACCCCTCCCTCACCCTGTGACTCACTTCCCCTTCCATGGTTCCATCCACTGCTCTGACCACTACCAGATATCTAAAACATACATCCCAATTAACTTGTCCCTTAACCCTACTGAGCCTAATAACCTTGCTCTTATTCACATTTACTCTCAACTTTCTCCTTTCATTCACTTTTCCAAACTGAATCACAAACCTCTGCAGTTTCTCACATGAATCAGCCACTAGAACTGTATCATTGGCAAACAACAACTGACTCGCTTCCCAGACCCTCTCATTCGAAACAGACTGCATACTTGCCCTGCATTCCAAAACTTACATTTACCTCTCTAACCACCACATCCATTAACAAATTTAACAGCCATAGGGACATCACACACCCCCACTGCAGACCAACATTCACTGGGAACCAATCACTCTCCTCTCTTCTTATTCATACATATGCCTAACATCCTTGGTAATAAAAACTTTTCACTGCTTCTAGCAGCTTACCTCCCACACTATATACTCTAAAAAACCTTCAACAAAGCATCTCTATCAACCCTATCATATGCCTTCTCCAGATCCATAAATGCTACATACAAATGCTCTTGTTTTTCTAAGTATTTCTCGCATACATTTTTCAAAGCAAACACCTGATCCACACATCCTCTACCGTTTCTGAAACCACACTGCTCTTCCCCAATCTGATGCTCTGTACATGCCTTCACCCTCTCAATCAATACCCTCCCATATGATTTCCCCAAAATACTCAACAAACTTATGCATCTGTAGTTTGAACACTCAACCTTATTCCCTATGCCTTTGTACAATGGCACTATGCATGCATTCTGCCAGTCCTTAGGCACTTTACCATGGTACATACATACATTGAATATCCTAACCAACCAATCAACATACAGTCACCCCTCTTTATTAATAAATTCCATTGCAGTACCATCCAAACCCACTGCCTTGCTGGATTTCATCTTCCGCTAAGCTTTCACTACCTCTTCTCTCTTTACCAAATCATACTACCAGACCCTCTCACTTTGTACGTCACCCTTACCAAAACACCCTATACCTGCCACAATGTCATCAAGCACATTCAACACTAATCTCGTATATATTTTTTATTATACTTGATTGCTGTTTCCCATGTCAGTGAGGTAGTGCCAGGAAACAGACGAAGAATGACCCATCCACTCGTATACACATTCATTTTCATACATATTCACACATATTCACCATTTTCCACATTAGTGAGGTAGCATTAAGAACAGAGCCTTAGCCAAAAAGGGAATATCCTCACTTGGCCCCCTTCTCTGTTCCTTCTTGTGGGAAAGTAAAAATTGGAGGGGAGGATTTCCAGCTCCCCACTCCCTCCCCTTTCAGTTGCCTTTTACGATATGCAGGGAATACATGGAAAGTATACCCCTTTCCCCAGGGGTATCACAGACAGTGGTTGGTGAGAGGACGAGCTAAAGGAGGAGTAGCGCTAATCCTGAAGCATGAGTTGTGGGACTATGTGATACAGTGTAAGAAAGTAAATTCTAAATTGATGTAGGTAAACTGAAAGTGGATGGAGAGAGATGGGAGATTATTGGTGCCTATGCACCTGTAATGAGAAGAAAGATATTGAGAGGCAAGTGTTTTAGGAGCAGCTGAGTGAATGTCAGCAGCTTAGATGTATGAGACATGGTTTTTAGTGATGGGTGACTTAAATCCGAATGTGAGAAATGTGACAGTTGAGGATATAATTTTTATACATGGGATATTCAGTGTTGTGAATGGAAATAGTGAAGAGCTTGTGGATTTGTGTGCTGAAAAAAGATCGATGATTGGGAATACATGGTTTGAAAAGAGATATATACATAAGTCTACGTATGTGAGTGAAAGAGATGGTCAAAGGGTATTATTGGATTACATGTTAATTGATAGGCATGTAAAAGAGAGACTTTTGGATGTTAATGTGCTGAGAGGGGTAACTGAAGGGATGTCTGATCACTATCTGGAGGAGGTGAAGGTGAAGATTTGTAGAGGTTTTCAAAAAAGAAAAGAAAATGTTGGGGAGAAGAGAGTGGAGAGAGTGAGCGAGCTTGAAAAGGAGACTTGTGTGAGGAAGTACCAGGAGAGATTGAGTGTGGAATGGCAAAAGGTGAGAGCAAATGACATGAGGGTAGGGGGGTGAGGAATGGGATGTATTTAGGGAAGCAGTGATAGCTTGTGGAAAAGATGCATGTGGCATGAGAAAGATGGGAAGTTGGCAGACTAGAAAGGGTAGTGAATGATGGGGTAAAGAAGCAAAGTTGTTAGTGAAAGAGAAAAGAGAAGTGTTTGGAGACTACTTCCAAGGAAGGCATGCAGATGACTGGGAGATGTATAAAAGAAAGCAGCAGGAGGTCAAGAGAAAGGTGCAAGGGTTTAAAAAGAAGGTGAATGATAGTTAGGCTGAGAGAGCATTATTAGATTTTAGAGAGAATAAAAAGGTGTTTTGGATATAGGTAAATAAAGTGTGTAAGACAAGAGAACAAATGGGAACATTGGTGAAGGGGGCAAATGGGGAGGTAATAACAAGTAGTGGTGAAGTGAAGAGAGATGGAGTGAGTATTTGGAAGGTTTGTTGAATTTGTTTGATGATAGAATGGCAGATATAGGGTGTTTTGGTTGGAGGTGGTGTGTGAAGTCAGAGGATTAGAGAGAATGGTTTGGTTAAGAGAGAAGAGGAAGTCAAAGCTTCGCAGAAGATGAAATCTGGCAATGCGACAGGTTTGGATGGTATTGCAGTAGAATTTACTAAGAAAGGGGTGACTGTGTTGTTGATTGGTTGGTAAGGATATTCAATGTATGTATGGACCATGGTGAAGTGCCTGAGGACTGGTGGAATGCAAGCATAGTGCCAATGTACAAAGGCAAAGGGGATAAAGGTGAATGTTCAAACTACAGAGGCATAAATTTGTTGAGAATTCCTGGAAAATTATATGGAAGGGTATTGATTGAGAGGGTGAAGGCATGTACAGAGTATCAGATTAGTGAAGAGCAGTGTAGTTTCAGAAATGGTTGAGGTTGTGTGGATCAGGTGTTTGCTTTGAAGAATGTGTGAGAAATATTTACAAAACAGATGGATTTGTATGTGGTATTATGGATCTGGAGAAGGCATATGATAGAGTTGATAGAGAGGCTTTGTGAGAGATCTTAAGAGTATATGTTGTGGGAGGTAAGTTGCTAGAAGCAATAAAAAGTTTTTACCAAGGATGTAAGGCATGTGTACGAGTAGGAAGAGAGGAGAGTGATTGGTTTCCAGTGAATGTTGGCCTGCATCAGGGATATGAGGTGTCTCCATGGTGGTTTAATTTGTTAATGGATGGGGTGGTTAGGGAGGTAAATGCAATAGTTTTGGAGAGAGGGATGATTATATAGTCCACTGAGGATGATAGGGCCTGAGAAGTGAGTCAGTTGTTGTTTGAGTCAGTTGTTGTTTGCTGAGTGATAAACTGCAGAAGTTGGTGACTGAGTTAGGAAAAGTGTGTGAAAAGAGAAAGTTGAGAGTAAATGTGAATAAAATCAAGGTTGTAAGGTTCATTAGGGTTGAGGGACAAGTCAATTGGGAGGAAAGTTTGGAGAAAAAAGTGTTTTAGATACCTGGGAGTGGACTTACCAAAGAATGGAACCATGGAAGCAGAAGGGAATCACAGGGTGGGGAGGGGGTGAAGGTTCTGTGAGCGATGAAGAATGTGTGGAGAGACCATTATCTTGGAGAGCAAAACTGGGTATGTATGTAGCAATAGTACTTCCAACAATGTTATATAGTTGCGAGGCATGGGCTGTAGATAGGGTTGGGTGGAGTACGGGGATGTTTTGGAAATGAAATGTTTGGGGATGATATGTGGTGTAAGTTGGTTTTATCAGGTAAGTAATTAAAGGGTAAGAGAGATGTGTGGTAATAAAACGAGTGTGGCTGAGAGAGCAGAAGAGGTTGTGTTGAAATGTTTGGACATATAGAGAGAATGAGTGAGAAATGATTCCAAAACTCTTGCATTCACCTCCCTAACAATCCCATCCATAAACAAATTAAACAACCATGGAGACATCACACACCCCTGCCGCAAACCTACATTCACTGAGAACCAATCACTTTCCTCTCTTCCTTCACGTACAAGGTGCCTTACATCCTCGATAAAAACTTTTCACTGCTTCTAACAACTTGCCCCCAACCATATATTCTTAATTCCTTCCACAGAGCATCTCTATCAACTCTATCATATGCCATCTCCAGATCCATAAATGCTACATACATATCCATTTGCTTTTCTAAGTATTTCTCACATACATTCTTCAAGGCAAACACCTGATCCACACATCCTCTACCACTTCTGAAACCACACTGCTCTTCCCCAATCTGATGTCTGTACATGCTTTCACCCTCTCAATCAATACCTTCCCATATAATTTCCCAGGAATACTCAACAAACTTGTACCTCTATGATTTGAGCACTCTTTTTATCCCCTTTGCCTTTGTACAATGGCACTATGCAAGCATTCCGGCTATGCTCAGGCACCTCACCATGAGTCATACATACATTAAATAACCTTACCAACCAGTCAACAATACAGTCACCCCCTTTTTTGATAAATTCCAGTGCAATACCATCCAAACCCACTGCCTTGCCAGCTTTCATCTTCTGCAAAGCTTTTACTACCTCTTCTCTGTTTACCAAATCATTTTACCTAACCCTCTCACTTTGAACACCACCTCGACCAAAACACCCTATATCTGCCACTCTATCATCAAACGCATTCAACAAACCTTCAAAATACTCACTCCATCTCCTTCTCACATCACCACTACTTGTTATCACTCCCCATTTGCCCCCTTCACTGAAGTTCCCATTTGTTCCCTTGTCTTATGCACTTTATTTACCTCCTTCCAAAACATCTTTTTATTCTCCCTAAAATTTAACGATACTCCCTCACACCAACTCTCATTTGCTCTCTTTTCCACCTCTTGCACCTTTCTCTTGACCTCCTACCTCTTTCTTTTATACATCTCCGACTCATTTGCATTATTTCCCAGCAAAAATCGTCCAAATGTCTCTCTCTTCTCTTTCACTAATAATCTTACTTCTTCATCCCACCACTCACTACCCTTTCTAATCTGCCCACCTCCCACGCTTCTCATGCCACAGGCATCTTCTGCGCAATCCATCACTGATTCCCTAAATGCATCCCATTCCTCCCCCACTCCCCTTACATCCTTTGTTCTCACCTTTTTCCATTGTGTACTCAGTCTCTCCTGGTACTTCCTCACACGTCTCCTTCCTAAGATCACTTACTCACCACTCTTTTCACCCCAACATTCTCTCTTCACATTGTGTACTCAGTCTCTCCTGGTACTTCCTCACACAAGTCTCCTTCCTAAGATCACTTACTCACCACTCTTTTCACCCCAACATTCTCTCTTCTTTTCTGAAAATCTCTACAAATCTTCACCTTTGCCTCCACAAGATAATGATCAGACATCCCTCCAGTTGCACCTCTCAGCACATTTACATCCAAAAGTCTCTCTTTCACGCGCCTATCAATTAACATGTAATCCAATAACGCTCTCTGGCCATCTCTCCTACTTACATACGTATACTTATGTATATCTCTCTTTTTAAACCAGGTATGCCCAATCACCAGTCCTTTTTCAGCAAATAAATCTACAAGCTCTTCACCATTTCCATTTACAGCACTGAACACCCCATGTACACCAATTATTCCCTCAACTGCCACATTACACACCTTTGCATTCAAATCACCCATCACTATAACCCGGTCTCGTGCATCAAAACTACTAACACACTCACTCGGCTGCTCCCAAAACACTTGCCTCTCATGATCTTTCTTCTCATGCCCAGGTGCATATGCACCAATAATCACCCATCTCTCTCCATCAACTTTCAGTTTTACCCATATCAATCTAGAGTTTACTTTCTTACACTATGTCACATACTCCCACCACTCCTGTTTCAGGAGTAGTGCTACTCCTTCCCTTCCTCTTCCTCTCACTAACCCCAGACTTTGCTCCTAAGACATTCCCAAACCACTTCGTCTCACTCAGAGCCAAAACATCCAGGTTCCTTTCCTCAAACATACTACCTGTCTCTCCTTTTTTTCTCATCTTGGTTACATCCACACACATTTAGACACCCCAATCTGAGCCTTCGAGGAGGATGAGCACTCCCCGTGTGACTCCTTCTGTTTCCCCTTTTAGAAAGTTAAATACAAGAAGGGGACGGTTTCCAGCCCCCTGCTCCCGTCCCCTTTAGTTGCTTTCTATGACACGCAAGGAATGCATAGGAAGTATTCTTTCTCCCCATCCTCAGGCATAAAATATATATATATATATATATATATATATATATATATATATATATATATATATATATATATATATATATATATATATATTATCCCTGGGGATAGGGGAGAAAGAATACTTCCCACGTATTCCCTGCGTGTCGTAGAAGGCGACTAAACAGGGAGGGAGCTGGGGGCTGGAAATCCTCCCCTCTCATTTTTTTTTTTTTTTTTTTTTTTTTTCCAAAAGAAGGAACAGAGAATTGGGCCAGGTGAGGGTATTCCCTCAAGGCCCAGTCCTCTGTTCTTAACGCTACCTCGCTAATGCGGGAAATGGCGAATAGTTTGAAAGAAAGAATATATATATATATATATATATATATATATATATATATATATATATATATATATATATATATTTTTTTTTTTGCTGCTGTCTCCCACGTTTGCGAGGTAGCGCAAGGACACAGACGAAAGAAATGGCCCAACCCACCCCCAAACACATGTATATACATACTTCCACACACGCAAATATACATACCTACACAGCTTTCCATGGTTTACCCCAGACGCTTCATATGCCCTGATTCAATCCACTGACAGCATGTCAACCCCGGTATACCACATCGATCCAATTCACTCTATTCCTTGCCCTCCTTTCACCCTCCTGCATGTTCAGGCCCCGATCACACAAAATCTTTTTCACTCCATCTTTCCACCTCCAATTTGGTCTCCCACTTCTCCTCGTTCCCTCCACCTCCGACACATATATCCTCTTGGTCAATCTTTCCTCACCCATTCTCTCCATGTGCCCAAACCATTTCAAAACACCCTCTTCTGCTCTCTCAACCACACTCTTTTTATTTCCACACATCTCTCTTACCCTTACGTTACTTACTCGATCAAACCACCTCGCACCACACATTGTCCTCAAACATCTCATTTCCAGCACATCCATCCTCCTGCGCACAACTCTATCCATAGCCCACACCTCGCAACCATACGACATTGTTGGAACCACTATTCCTTCAAACATACCCATTTTTGCTTTCCGAGATAATGTTCTCGACTTCCACTCATTCTTCAAGGCTCCCAGGATTTTTGCCCCGCCCCCAACCTATGATCCACTTCCGCTTCCATGGTTCCATCCGCTGCCAGATCCACTCCCAGATATCTAAAACACTTTACTTCCTCCAGTTTTTCTCCATTCAAACTTACCTCCCAATTGACTTGACCCTCAACCCTACTGTACCTAATTACCTTGCTCTTATATATATATATATATATATATATATATATATATATATATATATATATATATATATATATATATTTTTTTTTTTTTTTCTTTTTTTTGCTTTGTCGCTGTCTCCCGCATTTGCGAGGTAGCGCAAGAAAACAGACGAAAGAAATAGCCCAACCCACCCCCATACACAATGTATATACATACACGTCCACACACGCAAATATACATACCTGTACATCTCAATGTACACATATATATATACACACACAGACACATACATATATACCCATGCACACAATTCACACTGTCTGCCTTTATTCATTCCCATCGCCACCTCGCCACATATGGAATACCATCCCCCTCCCCCCTCATGTGTGCGAGGTAGCACTAGGAAAAGACAACAAAGGCCCCATTCGTTCACACTCAGTCTCTAGCTGTCATGCAATAATGCCCGAAACCACAGCTCCCTTTCCACATCCAGGCAACACAAAACTTTCCATGGTTTACCCCAGACGCTTCACATGCCCTGATTCAATCCACTGACAGCACGTCAACCCCGGTATACCACATCGATCCAATTGACTCTATTCCTTGCCCTCCTTTCACCCTCCTGCATGTTCAGGCCCCGATCACACAAAATCTCTTTCACTCCATCTTTCCACCTCCAATTTGGTCTCCCACTTCTCCTCGTTCCCTCCACCACCGACACATATATCCTCTTGGTCAATCTTTCCTCACTCATTCTCTCCATGTGCCCAAACCATTTCTAAACACCCTCTTCTCCTCTCTCAACCAGGCTTTTTTTTATTTCCACACATCTCTCTTACCCTTACATTACTTACTCGATCAAACCACCTCACACCACACATTGTCGTCAAACATCTCATTTCCAGCACATCCATCCTCCTGCGCACCACTCTATCCATAGCCCATGCCTCGCTATATATCTATATATATATATATATATATATATATATATATATATATATATTTTTTTTTCAAACTATTCGCCATTTCCCGCGTTAGCGAGGTAGCGTTAAGAACAGAGGACTGGGCTTTTTTTGGAATATCCTCACCTGGCCCCCTCTGTTCCTTCTTTTGGAAAACTAAAAAAAAAAAAAAAAAAAAAAAAAAAAAACGAGAGGGGAAGATTTCCAGCCCCCCGCTCCCTCCCCTTTTAGTCGCCTTCTACGACACGCAGGGAATACGTGGGAAGTATTCTTAATCCCCTATCCCTAGGGATAATATATATATATATATATATATATATATTTTTTGCTTTGCCGCTGTCTTCCACGTTTGCGAGGTAGTGCAAGGAAACAGACGAAAGAAATGGCCCAACCCACCCCCATACACATGTATATACATACGTCCACACTCACAAATATACATACCTACACAGCTTCCCATGGTTTACCCCAGACGCTTCACATGCCCTGATTCAATCCACCGACAGCACGTCAACCCTGGTATACCACATCGATCCAATTCACTCTATTCCTTGCCCTCCTTTCACCCTCCTGCATGTTCAGGCCCCGATCACACAAAATCTTTTTCACTCCATCTTTCCACCTCCAATTTGGTCTCCCACTTCTCCTCGTTCCCTCCACCTCCGACACATATATCCTCTTGGTCAATCTTTCCTCACTCATTCTCTCCATGTGCCCAAACCATTTCAACCACCCTCTTCTGCTTTCTCAACCACGCTCTTTTTATTTCCACACATCTCTCTTACCCTTACGTTACTTACTCGATCAAACCACCTCACACCACACATTGTCCTCAAACATCTCATTTCCAGCACATCCATCCTCCTGCGCACAACTCTATCCATAGCCCACGCCTCGCAACGAGACAACATTGTTGGAACCACTATTCCTTCAAACATACCCATTTTTGCTTTCCGAGATAATGTTCTCGACTTCCACACATTCTTCAAGGCTCCCAGGATTTTCGCCCCCTCCCCCATCCTATGATCCACTTCCGCTTCCATGGTTCCATCCGCTGCCAGATCCACTCCCAGATATCTAAAACACTTTACTTCCTTCAGTTTTTCTCCATTCAAACTTACCTCCCAATTGACTTGTCCCTCAACCCTACTGTACCTAATAACCTTGCTCTTATTCACATTTACTCTTAACTTTCTTCTTTCACACACTTTACCAAACTCAGTCACCAGCTTCTGCAGTTTCTCACCTGAATCAGCCACCAGTGCTGTATCATCAGCGAACAACAACTGACTCACTTCCCAAGCTCTCTCATCCCCAACAGACTTCATACTTGCCCCTCTTTACAAAACTCTTGCATTCACCTCCCTAACAACCCCATCCATAAACAAATTAAACAACCATGGAGACATCACACACCCCTGCTGCAAACCTACATTCACTGAGAACCAATCACTTTCCTCTCTTCCTACACGTACACATGCTTTACATCCTCGATAAAAACTTTTCACTGCTTCTAACAACTCTCCTCCCACACCATATATTCTTAATACCTTCCACAGAGCATCTCTGTCAACTCTATCATATGCCTTCTCCAGATCCATAAATGCTACATACAAATCCATTTGCTTTTCTAAGTATTTCTCATACATTCTTCAAAGCAAACACCTGATCCACACATCCTCTACCACTTCTGATATATATATATATATATATATATATATATATATATATATATATATATATATATATATATTGAGCTATATGCTGATGTTATCAGGTGAAAGCATGACAATACAGAACAAAGGCAAGTAACTATTTTAATATTCTGTACACAACAGTTTGCAGTTGTGCAATCCTTTGATGGTATGTGAACATCAGCACAAGATAGTGTTTTCATTATCCTTAAAGAAGTGAGTGTTTCTTGGGTCACCAACGGGCTAAAATGCATGATCCTTCCTCATCATCAACAACACAGTGTGTGTTATAGTCATTACAGGATGATAGTCGGAGAGGCTGTTCCAATCATTCATGATTTTATGTTGCTATTCAGTTCAGCAAGATACTCATCCAGAAAAATGTGACACTTGTGAGGTCTGCTTTTCCCCTACTGTAAGGTATAACTAAACTAAACAGAGCAACCACCCCCTCTCAGCTGGCTTACTCATCGCGTCCGTGCAGAGTAATATCTTATTTGAGTCATGATGGCTCGAGAGCTTTTGACGTTGTGGCATTGGGTTCTGATCACCATGCTCTCATCTTTTGCCTTACCCCTTGCATCAGCCTTCCTCTTCTGGCTAGTCTGTCTTTCTGTCTGGACGATTTTCTCAGCAACTGCTAAAGGATCAGCCCTTACTCTTTCCCTTAGGTTCTGTCCTGTCTCCTACACTCTTCCTCCTTTTTTGTCATTACTTCCTTTCTTCAGTCAACAACTATTTGTGCTCATGCACCAGCAACTCATCATTCTTTAACCTTTTTCATTTTTTTTAAGTGTTTCATCGTCTCCTACTCGATTTACAATTCATTTCATGACAACTCACCTTGACAAACTTAGATTTTGACAGGATTTTCCTCTCTCTATGTGCAGTAGGTTATGCTAAAGAATTCTCACTCTCCCCATATCCTTGATAGCTATGTAATCCAGTCACTTAACACAAGTCTGTTTACATGATATTACCAATACATGGAATCGATATTGGAAACACCACATTAAACAAATAGCTAAGACTGCATCTAAGAAAGTGGAGGTCCTTTTCATAAAGCCAAATGTTGCCCTCACTGTACAAGGGACCAATTCGCCCATGTATACAGTACCTCTATAAAGGTTGGGGAGGTATGACCGAGTCAGCCTCAAAGCAATCCGACATCCGACTTACCAACTCTCCCAATCTGACATCAAAGCATTACCCATTTGACGTACGCCACAATGTTAATTTCTTTACTCTTGCTAACGATATCATCTGGGTTTATGTTCATGAGAACTGGTTGCATGTGTGCCGCCGCCATCAACTTGGCCATATATATATATATATATATATATATATATATATATATATATATATATATATATATGTATATATATATATATATATATATATATATATATATATATATATATATATATATATATATATATGGGTATGTTTGAAGGAATAGTGGTTCCAACAATGTTGTATGGTTGCGAGGCGTGGACTATGGATAGAGTTGTGCGCAGAAGGATGGATGTGCTGGAAATGAGATGTTTGAGGACAATGTGTGGTGTGAGGTGGTTTGATCGAGTAAGTAACGTAAGGGTAAGAGAGATGTGTGGAAATAAAAAGAGCGTGGTTGAGAGAGCAGAGGAGGGTGTTTTGAAATGGTTTGGTCACATGGAGAGAATGAGTGAGGAAAGATTGACCAAGAGGATATATGTGTCGGAGGTGGAGGGAACGAGGAGAAGAGGGAGACCAAATTGGAGGTGGAAAGATGGAGTGAAAAAGATTTTGTGTGATCGGGGCCTGAACATGCAGGAGGGTGAAAGGAGGGCAAGGAATAGAGTGAATTGGAGCGATGTGGTATACCGGGGTTGACGTGCTGTCAATGGATTGAATCAGGGTATGTGAAGCATCTGGGGTAAACCATGGAAAGCTGTGTAGGTATGTATATTTGCGTGTGTGGACGTATGTATATACATGTGTATGGGGGTGGGTTGGGCCATTTCTTTCGTCTGTTTCCTTGCGCTACCTCGCAAACGCGGGAGACCGGCAAAAAAAAAAAAATTTATATATATATATATATTATCCCTGGGGATAGGGGAGAAAGAATACTTCCCACGTATTCCCTGCGTGTCGTAGAAGGCGACTAAAAGGGAAGGGTGCTGGGGGGCTGGAAATCCTCCCCTCTCATTTTTTTTTGTTTTTTCCAAAAGAAGGAGCAGAGAGGGGGGCCAGGTGAGAATATTCCCTCAAAGGCCCAGTCCTCTGTTCTTAGCGCTACCTCACTAGTACGGGAGATGGCGAATAGTATGAAAGAAAAAGGAAGATATATATATATATATATATATATATATATATATATATATATATATATATATATATATATATATTCTTTTTTTCAAACTATTCGTCATTTCCCGCATTAGCAAGGTAGCGTTAAGAACAGAGGACTGAACCTCTGAGGGAATATCCTTACCTGGCCCCCTTCTCTGTTCCTTATTTTGGAATATTAAAAAAAGAGAGGGGAGGATTTCCAGCCCCCCCGCTCCCTCCCATTTTAGTCGCCTTCTACGACTCGCAGGGACTACGTGGGAAGTATTCTTTCTCCCCTATCCCCATTGATATAGTATATATATATATATATTTTTTTTTTTTTTTTTTTTTTTATACTTTGTCGCTGTCTCCCGCGTTTGCGAGGTAGCACAAGGAAACAGACGAAAGAAATGGCCCAACCCCCCCATACACATGTACATACACACGTCCACACACGCAAATATACACACCTACACAGCTTTCCATGGTTCACCCCAGACGCTTCATGTGCCTTGATTCAATCCACTGACAGCACGTCAACCCCTGTATACCACATCGCTCCAATTCACTCTATTCCTTGCCCTCCTTTCACCCTCCTGCATGTTCAGGCCCCGATCACACAAAATCCTTTTCACTCCATCTTTCCACCTCCAATTTGGTCTCCCTCTTCTCCTCGTTCCCTCCACCTCCGACACATATATCCTCTTGGTCAATCTTTCCTCACTCATTCTCTCCATGTGCCCAAACCATTTCAAAACACCCTCTTCTGCTCTCTCAACCACGCTCTTTTTATTTCCACACATCTCTCTTACCCCTACGTTACTTACTCGATCAAACCACCTCACACCACACATTGTCCTCAAACATCTCATTTCCAGCACATCCATCCTCCTGCGCACAACTCTATCCATAGCCCACGCCTCGCAACCATACAACATTGTTGGAACTACTATTCCCTCAAACATACCCATTTTTGCTTTCCGGGATAATGTTCTCGACTTCCACACATTTTTCAAGGCTCCCAAAATTTTCGCCCCCTCCCCCACCCTATGATCCACTTCCGCTTCCATGGTTCCATCCGCTGACAGATCCACTCCCAGATATCTAAAACACTTCACTTCCTCCAGTTTTTCACCATTCAAACTCACCTCCCAATTGACTTGACCCTCAACCCTACTGTACCTAATAACCTTGCTCTTATTCACATTTACTCTTAACTTTCTTCTTCCACACACTTTACCAAACTCCGTCACCAGCTTCTGCAGTTTCTCACATGAATCCGCCACCAGCGCTGTATCATCAGCGAACAACAACTGACTCACTTCCCAAGCTCTCTCATCCCCAACAGACTTCATACTTGCCCCTCTTTCCAAAACTCTTGCATTTACCTCCCTAACAACCCCATCCATAAACAAATTAAACAACCATGGAGACATCACACACCCCTGCCGCAAACCTACATTCACTGAGAACCAATCACTTTCCTCTCTTCCTACACGTACACATGCCTTACATCCTCGATAAAAACTTTTCACTGCTTCTAACAACTTGCCTCCCACACCATATATTCTTAATACCTTCCACAGAGCATCTCTATCAACTCTATCATATGCCTTCTCCAGATCCATAAATGCTACATACAAATCCCAAGTGAGCTTGGGAAGGAGACCTGTGTGAAGAAGTATCAGGAGAGACTGTGTACAGAATGGAAAAAGGTGAGAACAATGGAAGTAAGGGGAGTGGGGGAGGAATGGGATGTATTTAGGGAATCAGTGATGGATTGCGCAAAAGATGCTTGTGGCATGAGAAGAGTGGGAGGTGGGCTGTTTAGAAAGGGTAGTGAGTGGTGGGATGAAGAAGTAAGAGTATTAGTGAAAGAGAAGAGAGAGGCATTTGGACGATTTTTGCAGGGAAAAAATGCAATTGAGTGGGAGAAGTATAAAAGAAAGAGACAGGAGGTCAAGAGAAAGGTGCAAGAGGTGAAAAAAAGGGCAAATGAGAGTTGGGGTGAGAGACTATCAGTAAATTTTAGGGAGAATAAAAAGATGTTCTGGAAGGAGGTAAATAGGGTGCATAAGACAAGGGAGCAAATGGGAACTTCAGTGAAGGGCGTAAATGGGGAGGTGATAACAAGTAGTGGTGATGTGAGAAGGAGATGGAATGAGTATTTTGAAGGTTTGTTGAATGTGTCTGATGACAGAGTGGCAGATATAGGGTGTTTGGGTCGAGGTGGTGTGCAAAGTGAGAGGGTTAGGGAAAATGATTTGGTAAACAGAGAAGAGGTAGTAAAAGCTTTGCGGAAGATGAAAGCCGGCAAGGCAGCAGGTTTGGATGGTATTGCAGTGGAATTTATTAAAAAAGGGGGTGACTGTATTGTTGACTGGTTGGTAAGGTTATTTAATGTATGTATGACTCATGGTGAGGTGCCTGAGGATTGGCGGAATGCTTGCATAGTGCCATTGTACAAAGGCAAAGGGGATAAGAGTGAGTGCTCAAATTACAGAGGTATAAGTTTGTTGAGTATTCCTGGTAAATTATATGGGAGGGTATTGATTGAGAGGGTGAAGGCATGTACAGAGCATCAGATTGGGGAAGAGCAGTGTGGTTTCAGAAGTGGTAGAGGATGTGTGGATCAGGTGTTTGCTTTGAAGAATGTATGTGAGAAATTTATATATATATATATATATATATATATATATATATATATATATATATATATATATATATATATATATTTTTTTTTTCTTTGTCGCTGTCTCCCGCGTTTGTAAGGTAGCGCAAGGAAACAGACGAAAGAAATGGCCCAACCCACCCCCATACACATGTATATACATACGTCCACACACGCAAATATACATACCTACACAGCTTGCCATGGTTTACCCCAGACGCTTCACATGCCCTGATTCAACCCACTGACAGCATGTCAACCCCGGTATACCACATCGATCCAATTCACTCTATTCCTTGCCCTCCTTTCACCCTCCTTTCACCCTCCTGCATGTTCAGGCCCCGATCACACAAAATCTTTTTCACTCCATCTTTCAACCTCCAATTTGGTCTCCCACTTCTCCTCGTTCCCTCCACCTCTGACACATATATCCTCTTGGTCAATCTTTCCTCACTCATTCTCTCCATGTGCCCAAACCATTTGAAAACACCCTCTTCTGCTCTCTCAACCACGCTCTTTTTATTTCCACACATCTCTCTTACCCTTACGTTACTTACTCGATCAAACCACCTCACACCACACATTGTCCTCAAACATCTCATTTCCAGCACATCCATCCTCCTGCGCACAACTCTATCCATAGCCCACGCCTCGCAACCATACAACATTGTTGGAACCACTATTCCTTCAAACATACCCATTTTTGCTTTCCGAGATAATGTTCTCGACTTCCACGCATTCTTCAAGGCTCCCAGAATTTTTGCCCCCTCCCCCACCCTATGATCCACTTCCGCTTCCATGGTTCCATCCGCTGGCAGATCCACTCCCAGATATCTAAAAGACTTTACTTCCTCCAGTTTTTCTCCATTCAAACTCACCTCCCAATTGACTTGACCCTCAACCCCACTGTACCTAATAACCTTGCTCTTATTCACATTTACTCTTAACTTTCTTCTTTCACACACTTAACCAAACTCAGTCACCAGCTTCTGCAGCTTCTCACATGAATCAGCCACCAGTGCTGTATCATCAGCGAACAACAACTGACTCACTTCCCAAGCTCTCTCATCCCCAACAGACTTCATACTTGCCCCTCTTTCCAAAACTCTTGCATTCACCTCCCTAACAACCCCGTCCATAAACAAATTAAACAACCATGGAGACATCACACACCCCTGCCGCAAACCTACATTCACTGAGAACCAATCACTTTCCTCTCTTCCTACACGTACACATGCCTTACATCCTCGATAAAAACTTTTCACTGCTTCTAACAACTTTCCTCCCACACCATATATTCTTAATACCTTCCACAGAGCATCTCTATCAACTCTATCATATGCCTTCTCCAGATCCATAAATGCTACATACAAATCCATTTGCTTTTCTAAGTATTTCTCACATACATTCTTCAAAGCAAACACCTGATCCACACATCCTCTACCACTTCTGAAACCACACTGCTCTTCCCCAATCTGATGCTCTGTACATGCTTTCACCCTCTCAATCAATACCCTCCCATATAATTTACCAGGAATACTCAACAAACTTATACCTCTGTAATTTGAGCACTCACTCTTATCCCCTTTGCCTTTGTACAATGGCACTATGCACGCATTCCGCCAATCCTCATGCACCTCACCATGAGTCATACATACATTAAATAACCTTACCAACCAGTCAACAATACAGTCACCCCCTTTTTTAATAAATTCCACTGCAATACCATCCAAACCTGCTGCCTTGCCGGCTTTCATCTTCCGCAAAGCTTTTACTACCTCTTCTCTATTTACCAAATCATTTTCCCTAACCCTCTCACTTTGCACACCACCTCGACCAAAACACCCTATATCTGCCACTCTATCATGAAACACATTAAACAAACCCTCAAAATACTCACTCCATCTCCTTCTCACATCACCACTACTTGTTATCACCTCCCCATTTGCGCCCTTCACTAAATTTCCCATTTGCTCCCTTGTCTTTCGCACTTTATTTACCTCCTTCCAGAACATCTTTTTATTCTCCCTAAAATTTAATGATACTCTCTCACCCCAACTCTCATTTGCCCTCTTTTTCAACTCTTGCACCTTTCTCTTGACCTCCTGTCTCTTTCTTTTATACATCTCCCACTCAATTGCATTTTTTCCCTGCAAAAATCGTCCAAATGCCTCTCTCTTCTCTTTCACTAATAATCTTACTTCTTCATCCCACCACTCACTACCCTTTCTAATCAACCCACCTCCCAGTCTTCTCATGCCACAAGCATCTTTTGCACAATCCATCACTGATTCCCTAAATACATCCCATTCCTCCCCCACTCCCCTTACTTCCATTGTTCTCACCTTTTTCCATTCTGTACTCAGTCTCTCCTGGTACTTCCTCACACAAGTCTCCTTCCCAAGCTCACTTACTCTCACCACCCTCTTCACCCCAACATTCATTCTTCTTTTCTGAAAACCCATACAAATCTTCACCTTAGCCTCCACAAGATAATGATGAGACATCCCTCCAGTTGCACCTCTCAGCACCTTAACATCCAAAAGTCTCTCTTTCGTGCGCCTGTCAATTAACACGTAGTCCAATAACGCTCTCTTGCCATCTCTCCTACTTACATACGTATACTTATGTATATCTCGCTTTTTAAACCAGGTATTCCCAATCACCAGTCCTTTTTCAGCTCATAAATCTACAAGCTCTTCACCATTTCCATTTACAACACTGAACGCCCCATGTATACCAATTATTCCCTCAACTGCCACATTACTCACCTTTGCATTCAAATCACCCATCACTATAACCCAGTCTTGTGCATCAAAACCACTAACACACTCATTCAGCTGCTCCCAAAACACTTGCCTCTCATGATCTTTCTTCTCATGCCCAGGTGCATATGCACCAATAATCACCCATCTCTCTCCATCAACTTTCAGTTTTACCCATATTAATCGAGAATTTACTTTCTTACATTCTATCACATACTTCCACAACTCCTGTTTCAGAAGTACTGCTACTCCTTCCCTTTCTCTTGTCCTCTCACTAACCCCTGACTTTACTCCCAAGACATTCCCAAACCACTCTTCCCCTTTACCCTTGAGCTTCATTTCACTCAGAGCCAAAACATCCAGGTTCCTTTCCTCAAACATACTACCTATCTCTCCTTTTTTCACATCTTGGTTACATCCACACACATTTAGACACCCCAGTCTGAGCCTTCGAGGAGGATGAGCACTCCCCGCATGACTCCTTCTTCTGTTTCCCATTTTAGAAAGTTTGCGAGGTAGCGCAAGGAAACAGACGAAAGAAATGGCCCAACCCACCCCCATACACATGTATATACACACGTCCACACACGCAAATATACATGCCTACACAGCTTTCCATGGTTTACCCCAGACGCTTCACATGCCCTGATTCAATCCACTGACAGCACGTCAACCCCGGTATACCACATCGCTCCAATTCACTCTATTCCTTGCCCTCCTTTCACCCTCCTGCATGTTCAGGCCCCGATCACACAAAATCTTTTTCACTCCATCTTTCAACCTCCAATTTGGTCTCCCTCTTCTCCTCGTTCCCTCCACCTCCGACACATATATCCTCTTGGTCAATCTTTCCTCACTCATTCTCTCCATGTGCCCAAACCATTTCAAAACACCCTCTTCTGCTCTCTCAACCACTCTCTTTTTATTTCCACACTTCTCTCTTACCCTTACGTTACTTACTCGATCAAACCACCTCACACCACACATTGTCCTCAAACATCTCATTTCCAGCACATCCATCCTCCTGCGCACCACTCTATCCATAGCCCACGCCTCGCAACCATACAACATTGTTGGAACCACTATTCCTTCAAACATACCCATTTTTGCTTTCCGAGATAATGTTCTCGACTTCCACACATTCTTCAAGGCTCCCAGAATTTTCGCCCCCTCCCCCACCCTATGATCCACTTCCGCTTCCATGGTTCCATCCGCTGGCAGATCCACTCCCAGATATCTAAAACACTTTACTTCCTTCAGTTTTTCTCCATTCAAACTCACCTCCCAATTGACTTGACCCTCAACCCTACTGTACCTAATAACCTTGCTCTTATTCACATTTACTCTTAACTTTCTTCTTTCACACACTTTACCAAACTCAGTCACCAGCTTCTGCAGTTTCTCACATGAATCAGCCACCAGCGCTGTATCATCAGCGAACAACAACTGACTCACTTCCCAAGCTCTCTCATCCCCAACAGACTTCATACTTGCCCCTCTTTCCAAAACTCTTGCATTCACCTCCCTAACAACCCCATCCATAAACAAATTAAACAACCATGGAGACATCACACACCCCTGCCGCAAACCTACATTCACTGAAAACCAATCACTTTCCTCTCTTTCTACACGTACACATGCCTTACATCCTCGATAAAAACTTTTCACTGCTTCTAACAACTTTCCTCCCACACCATATATTCTTAATGCCTTCCACAGAGCATCTCTATCAACTCTATCATATGCCTTCTCCAGATCCATAAATGCTACATACAAATCCATTTGTTTTTCTAAGTATTTCTCACATACATTCTTCAAAGCAAACATATAATATATATATATATATATATATATATATATATATATATATATATATATATATATATATATATATATATTTTTTTTTTCATACTATTCGCCATTTCCCACGATAGCGAGGTAGCGTTAAGAACAGAGGACTGGGCCTTTTAGGGAATACCCTCACCTGGCCCCCTTCTCTGTTCCTTCTTTTGGAAAATTAAAAAAAAATGAGATGGGAGGATTTCCAGCCCCCCGCTCCCTTCCGTTTTAGTCGCCATCTACGACACGCAGGGAATACGTGGGAAGTATTCTTTCTCCCCTATCCCCAGGAGTGAAAAAGATTTTGTGTGATCGGGGCCTGAACATGCAGGAGGGTGAAAGGAGGGCAAGGAATAGAGTGAATTGGAGCGATGTGGTATACCGGGGTTGACGTGCTGTCAGTGGATTGAATCAAGGCATGTGAAGCGTCTGGGGTAAACCATGGAAAGCTGTGTAGGTATGTATATTTGCGTGTGTGGATGTATGTATATACATGTGTATGGGGGGGGTTGGGCCATTTCTTTCGTCTGTTTCCTTGCGCTACCTCGCAAACGCGGGAGACAGCGACAAAGTATAAAAAAAAAAAAAAAAAAAAAAATATATATATATATATATATATATATATATATATATATATATATATATGCACACACACACACACACACACACACACACACACGAGCACTGTGGTCCGGGCACTGCAGCAGTTAATGGCTAGGGATCATGTGTCACTGAGGTATTAGCATGCCACTGAGGCCAGCCTATTGAGCGTGAGGCTGTGTGTGAGGGCATCTCTGAGGGATATGCAGATTTTGGCTTTATCTCCATATCCTTCGCATGTACTTTCTACAACTTTCATTAACGTCTTCTCTCATTTCTCTTCCTTTTCCTCGTCTTTTTCTTTGTATACATATTCGTCTTCCTATACCTCGCACTTTCCTGGGTTATCCTCTGCATCTTCTCCCTTTGCTACGACTCCTCCTCCTTCTCCTCCTCCTGTCTTTTTCCTGGAGTCTCCGCCCACCGCCATGTCCAGTTTTGCCAGGTGCTCATCAGCCGTCCCCGTGAGCTCATACAAGTCACCGCGACGACCAAACTTGTCGCCGAGTTTTTAGTTTTTACTGAGCAAGTTGTGGTCCTTCCCGGAGACACTGTAGCACGCCGGCTTCTCTAAATTACTCCACGCTGCTGCACCTCCATCTTTCTTTTACTATATATATAAATATATATATATATAAATGGAAATGGTGAAGAGCTTGTAGATTTATGTGCTGAAAAAGGACTGATGATTGGGAATACCTGGTTTAAAAAGCGAGATATACATAAGTATACTTATGTAAGTAGGAGAGATGGCCAGAGAGCGTTATTGGATTACGTGTTAATTGACAGGCGTGCGAAAGAGAGACTTTTGGATGTTAATGTGCTGAGAGGTGCAACTGGAGGGATGTCTCATCATTATCTTGTGGAGGCTAAGGTGAAGATTTGTATGGGTTTTCAGAAAAGAAGAGTGAATGTTGGGGTGAAGAGGGTGGTGAGAGTAAGTAAGCTTGGGAAGGAGACCTGTGTGAGGAAGTACCAGGAGAGACTGAGTACAGAATGGAAAAAGGTGAGAACAATGGAAGTAAGGGGAGTGGGGGAGGAATGGGATGTATTTAGGGAATCAGTGATGGATTGCGCAAAAGATGCTTGTGGCATGAGAAGAGTGGGAGGTGGGTTGATTAGAAAGGGTAGTGAGTGGTGGGATGAAGAAGTAAGAGTATTAGTGAAAGAGAAGAGAGAGGCATTTGGATGATTTTTGCAGGGAAAAAATGCAATTTAGTGGGAGATGTATAAAAGAAAGAGACAGGAGGTCAAGAGAAAGGTGCTAGGGGTGAAAAAAAGGGCAAATGAGAGTTGGGGTGAGAGAGTATCATTAAATTTTAGGGAGAATAAAAAGATGTTCTGGAAGGAGGTAAATAAAGTGCGTAAGACAAGGGAGCAAATGGGAACTTCAGTGAAGGGCGCAAATGGGGAGGTGATAACAAGTAGTGGTGATGTGAGAAGGAGATGGAGTGAGTATTTTGAAGGTTTGTTGAATGTGTTTGATGATAGAGTGGCAGATATAGGGTGTTTTGGTCGAGGTGGTGTGCAAAGTGAGAGGGTTAGGGAAAATGATTTGGTAAACAGAGAAGAGGTAGTGAAAGCTTTGCGGAAGATGAAAGCCGGCAAGGCAGCAGGTTTGGATGGTATTGCAGTGGAATTTATTAAAAAAGGGGATGACTGTATTGTTGAGTGCTTGGTAAGGTTATTTAATGTATGTATGACTCATGGTGAGGTGCCTGAGGATTGGCGGAATGCGTGCATAGTGCCATTGTACAAAGGCAAAGGGGATAAGAGTGAGTGCTCAAATTACAGAGGTATAAGTTTGTTGAGTATTCCTGGTAAATTATATGGGAGGGTGTTGATTGAGAGGGTGAAGGCATGTACAGAGCATCAGATTGGGGAAGAGCAGTGTGGTTTCAGAAGTGGTAGAGGATGTGTGGATCAGGTGTTTGCTTTGAAGAATGTATGTGAGAAATACTTAGAAAAGCAAATGGATTTGTATGTAGCATTTATGGATCTGGAGAAGGCACAAGTCTCCTTCCCAAGCTCACTTACTCTCACCACCCTCTTCACCCCAACATTCATTCTTCTTTTCTGAAAACCCATACAAATCTTCACCTTAGCCTCCACAAGATAATGATGAGACATCCCTCCAGTTGCACCTCTCAGCACCTTAACATCCAAAAGTCTCTCTTTCGTGCGCCTGTCAATTAACACGTAGTCCAATAACGCTCTCTGGCCATCTCTCCTCTTACATACGTATACTTATGTATATCTCGCTTTTTAAACCAGGTATTCCCAATCACCAGTCCTTTTTCAGCACATAAATCTACAAGCTCTTCACCATTTCCATTTACAACACTGAACACCCCATGTATACCAATTATTCCCTCAACTGCCACATTACTCACCTTTGCATTCAAATCACCCATCACTATAACCCAGTCTTGTGCATCAAAACCACTAACACACTCATTCAGCTGCTCCCAAAACACTTGCCTCTCATGATCTTTCTTCTCATGCCCAGGTGCATATGCACCAATAATCACCCACCTCTCTCCATCAACTTTCAGTTTTACCCATATTAATCGAGAATTTACTTTCTTACATTCTATCACATACTCCCACAACTCCTGTTTCAGGAGTATTGCTACTCCTTCCCTTGCTCTTGTCCTCTCACTAACCCCTGACTTTACTCCCCAGACATTCCCAAACCACTCTTCCCCTTTACCCTTGAGCTTCGTTTCACTCAGAGCCAAAACATCCAGGTTCCTTTCCTCAAACATACTACCTATCTCTCCTTTTTTCACATCTTGGTTACATCCACACACATTTAGACACCCCAGTCTGAGCCTTCGAGGAGGATGACCACTCCCCGCATGACTCCTTCTTCTGTTTCCCATTTTAGAAAGTTAAAAAAATACAAGGAGGGGAGGATTTCTGGCCCCCCCGCTCCCGTCCCCTCTAGTCGCCTTCTACGACACGCGAGGAATGCGTGGGAAGTATTCTTTCACCCCTATCCCCAGGGATGATATATATATATATATACATACACATACATACGCACATATAGACACACACACACATATACATATATATACATATGAAAAATGTAAGAAATAATTTAGAAACTGAAACCTCTGGCTTGAAATGAAATGAAAAAATGAATGTCACAAAATGGTTCAACCTCTGGCTATGGAAAATATACTTATGTATATTTCTCTTTTTAAACCAGGTATTCCCAGTCGCCAGTCCTTTTTCAGCACACAAATCTACAAGCTCTTCACCATTTCCATTTGCAACACTGAACACCCCATGTACACCCAGTATTCCCTCAACTGCCATATTACTCCCCTTTGCATTCAAATCACCCATAACTAACCCAGTCTCGTGCATCAAAACTACTAACACACTCACTCAGCTGCTCCTAAAACACTTGCTTCTCATGATCTTTCTTCTCATGCCCAGGTTCATATGCACCAATAATCACCCCTCTCTCTCCATCCTCTTTCAGTTTTACCCATATCAATCTAGAGTTTACTTTCTTACACTCTATCACATAATCCCACCACTCCTGTTTCAGGAGTAGTGCTACTCATTCCCTTGCTCTTGTCATCTCAATTACCTCTGACTTTACTCCCAAGACATTCCCAAACCACTTTTCCCCTTTACCTTTGATCTTCATTTCACTCAGAGCCAAAACATCCGGGTTCCTTTCCTCAAACATACTACCTATCTCTCCTTTTTTCTCATCTTGGTTACATCCACACACATTTAAACACCCCAATCTGTGCCTTCGAGAAGGATGAGCACTCCTCACGTGACTCCCTCTGTTTCCCCTTTCAGAAAATTGAAATACAATGAGGAGAGGGTTTTCTAGTTCCCCACTCCCGTCCCCCTTAGTCGCCATCTACGACAGGTGAGGAATGCGTGGGAAGTATTCTTTCTCCCCATCCCCAGGGGAAATAGAAGAAGGAGACATGTGGGGAGTGCTCATCCTCCTTGAAGACTCAGATTGGGGTGTCTGAATGTGTGTGGATGTAACCAAGATGAGAAAAAAGGAGAGATAGCATGTTTGAGGAAGGGAACCTGGATGTTTTGGCTCAAGCTCAAGGGTAATGTGGAATAGTGGTTTGGAAATGTTTTGGGAGTAGAGTCAGGCGTTGGTGAGAGGACAAGAGCAAAGGAAGGAGTGGCACTACTCCTGAAACAGAAGTTGTGGGAGTGTGTGATAGAGTGTAAGAGAGTAAAGTCTAATCTGATATAGTTAAAATTGAAAGTGGATGGAGAGAGATGGGTGAGTATTGTGGCCTATGCACCTGGGCATGAGAAGAAAGATCATGAGAGGAAAGTGTTTTGGGAGCAGCTGAGTGAGTGTGTTAATAGTTTTGATGCTTGACACCGGGTTATAGTGATGGGTGATCTGAATGCAAAGGTGAGCAATATGGCAGTTGAGGGAATGATTGGTGTACATGGAGTGTTAAGTGTTGTAAATGAAAATGAAGAGCTTGTAGATTTGTGCTAAAAAAGGACTGGTGATTTGGAATACTTGGTTTAAAAAGAGAGATATACATAAGTATATGTATGTAACTAGGAGAGATGGCCAGAGAGCGTTATTGGATTACGTGTTAATTCATAGGTGTGTGAAAGAGAGACTTAAGGATGTTAATGTACTGAGAGATGCAAGTGGAGGGAGGTCTGGTCATTATCTTGTGGAGGTGAAGGTGAAGATTTGTAGAGGTTTTCAGAAAAGAAGAGAAAATGTTGGGGTGAAGAGAGTGGTGAGAGTAAGTGAGCTTGGGAAGGAGTCTTGTGTGAGGAAGTACAAGGAGAGACCGAGTGCATAATGGAAAAAGGTGAGAGCATAGTATGTAAGGGGACTTGGGGAGGAATGGGATGTATTTAGCGAAGCAGTGATGGCTTGCACAAAAGATGCTTGTTGCATAAGTGTGGGAGGTGGGCACATTAGAAAGGGTAGTGAGTGGTGGGATGAAGAAGTAGGATTATTAGTGAAAGAGAAGAAAGAGGCATTTGGACTATTTTTGCAGGGAAATAGTGGAAATGACTGTGAGATGTATAAAAGAAAGAGGCAGGAGGTCAAGAGAAAGGTGCAAGAGGTGAAAAAGGGCAAATGAGAGTTGGGGTAAGAGACTATCATTACATTTTAGGGAGAATAAAAAGATGTTTTGGAAGGAGGTAAATAAAGTGCATAAGACAAGGGAACAAATGGGAACATCAGTGAAGGGGGCTAATGGGGAGGTAATAACAAGTAGTGGTGATGTGAGAAGGAGATGGAGTGAGTATTTTGAAGGTTTGTTGAATGTGTTAGATGATAGAGAGGCAGATATAGTGTGTTTTGGTCGTGGTGGTGTTCGAAGTGAGAGGGTTATGGGGAAATGATCTGGTAGTGATTGGTTTGCAGTGAATGTTGGTTTGTGGCAGGGGTGTGTGATATCTCCATGGTTGTTTAATTTGTGGAAGATGAAAGCCTGCAAGTTGGTGGGTTTGGATGGTATTGCAGTGGAATTTATTGATAAAGAGGGTGACTGTGTTGTTGAGTGGTTGGTGAGGATATTCAATGTATGAATGGCTCATATTGAAGTGCTTGAGTATTGGCGGAATGCATGCATAGTGCCATTGTACAAAGGGAAAGGGGATAAAGATGAGTGTTCAAATTACAGAGGTATAAGTTTGTTGAGTGTTCCTAGGAAATTATATGAGAGGGTATTGATTGAGAGGGTGAAGGCATGTATAGAACATTAAATTGGGGGAGAGCATTGTGGTTTCAGAAGTGGTAGAGAATGTGTGGATCAGGTGTTTGCTTTTAAGAATGTATTTGAGAAATACTTGGAAAAAGAAATGGATTTGTATGTAGCATTTATGAATCTGGAGAAGGCATATGATGGAGTTGATAGAGATGCATTTTGGAAGGTGTTAAGAGTATATGGTGTGGGAGGCAAGTTGCTGGAAGAAGTGAAACATTTTTATCGGGATGTAAGACGTATGTACGAGTAGGAAGAGAGGAAAGTGATTGGTTTGTCATTAATGTTGGTTTGTGGCAGGGGTGCTTGATGTCTCCATGGTTGTTCGTTTATGGATGGGGTTGTTCGGAAGGTGAATGTAAGAGTTTTGGAAAGAGGGGCAAGTATGCAGTCTGTTGTGGATGAGAGAGCTTGGGAAGTGAGTCAGTTGTTGTTCGCTGATGATGCAGCGCTGGTGGCTGATTCAGGTGAGATACTGCAGAAGCTGGGAACTGAGTTTGTTAAGTTTGTGAAAGAAGGAAGCTGAGAGTAAATGTGAATAAGAGCAAGGATATTAGGTACAGTAGGGTTGAGGGACAAGTCAAATTGGGAGGTAAGTTTAAATGGAGAAAAACTGGAGGAAGTGAAGTGTTTTAGATATCTGGCAGTGGATTTGGCAGCGGATGGAACCATGGAAGTGGAAGTGAGTCACATGGTGGGGGAGGGGGTAAAAGTTCTGGGAGCGTTAAAAAATGTGTGGAAGGCGAACACTATCTCGGAAAGTAAAAATGGGTATGTTTGAAGGAGTAGTGGTTCCAGCAATGTTATATGGTTGCAAGGCGTGGGCTATAGATAGGGTTGTGCAGAGGAGGATGGATGTGCTGGAAAAGAGATGTTTGAGGACCATATGTGGTGTGAGGTGGTTTGATCGAATAAGTAATGAAAGGGTAAAGGAGCTGTGTGGTAATAAGAAGAGTGTGGTTGAGAGAGCAGAAGAGGATGTATTGAAATGGTTTGGTCACATGGAGAGAACGAGTGAGGAAAGATTGATAAAGAGGATCTGCGTGTCAGAGGTGGAGGGAATGAGAAGTGGGAGACCAAATTGGAGGTGGAAGGATGATGTAAAGATTTTGAGTGATCGGGACCTGAACATGCAAGAGGGTGAAAGTCGTGCAAGGAATAGAGTGAATTGGAACGATGTGGTATATTGGGGTCATCGTGCTGTCAATGGATTGAACCAGGGCATGTGAAGCTTTGGAGTAAACCATGGAAAGTTTTGCAGGGACTGGATGTGGAAAGGGAGCTGTGGCTTCAGTGTATTATACATGACAGCTAGAGACTGAGTGTGAATGAATGTGTCCTTTGTTGTGCCCTTGTTGAAACTACTATTTCTTCAAACATACTCATTTTTGCTCCGAGATAATGTTCTCTTTCCACACATTCATCACCCCTGGAACCTTTGCCCCCTACCCCAACTTATGACTCACTTCTGCTTCCATGGTTCCATTCACTGCCTAGTCCACTCCCAGATATTTAAAGCAATTCACTTCTTCCAATTTTTGTCTTCAAACAAACATCCCAAATACTTGTCCCTTAAACCTAGTGAATGTAATAACCTTCCTTTTATTCACATTGACTCTCAACATTCTCCTTTCATACACTTTTCGAAACTCAGTCACCAGTTTCTGCAGTTTCTCACCTGAATCAGCCACCAGTGCTGTATCATTGGCAAACAGCATATGACTTGCTATCGAGGACCTCTCATCCCCAACAAACTGCATCCTCACCCCTCTCTCTAAAACTCTTGCATTTCTACCTTCCTAACCACCCCATCCATAAACAGATTAAACAACTATTATATCACACACCCCTACCACAGACTAACCTTAACTACGAACTATTCACTCTCCTCTCTTCCTACTCATACACATGCCTTACACAATCGATGAATACTTTTCAGTGTTAGCAGCTTCCCTTCCGCACCATATTTTCTTAAGACCTTCCACAAACATCTTTATCAACCCAATCATATGGTTCCTCCAAATCCATAAATGCCACTTACAAATCTATCAGTTTTCCAAATTTTCTAACATTCTTCTAAGGAAGCACTTGATCGACACAATCTCTCCCACTTATGAAACCACACTGCTCCTCCCAGTCTGATGCTCTGTATATGCCTTCACCTTCTCATTCACCCTCCTGTGCAATTTTCCAGGCATACTCCTCAAACTTATGCCTCTGTAGTTTGACCACTCACCTTTATCCCCTTTGCTTTTGTACAGTGGCACTATACATGCATTCTGCCAGTCCTCAGGCACTTCACCATGTTCCATACTTATATTGAGTAACCAATGAACAACAGTCACCCCTTCCTAATTGATTCAACTGCAATTCCCTCGACTCCTGTTGCTTTGCTGTACTTCATCTTCTGCAAGGCTTTCACCACCACCTCTCTTCATCAAATCACTCTCCCTGACTCTCTTACTTTGCACACCACCCTTCCCAAAATACCCTACATCTGCCACTCTATCATCAAACACATTCTACATTCCTTCAAAGTACTCATGCCATCTCCTCCTCTACGTGTGTGTGTGTGTGTGTGTGTGTGTGTGTGTGTGTGTGTGTGTGGTTCTGCAGGTAAAACCACAAGGAAACAGAAGATGCAAAGTGTCGAGTACTTTCGTGTAATTACATGGCCTTTGTATAACATTTGTTTCATCTGCTTGACTCTTTATATTTTATAGGTTTTTCTTATAGGTTTTCCAGGAATGTAAACCTGTCACAAATTAAGGCCATAGGGATGAACAAGATTAGTCAAAATGACATTGAATAAATGCTCAGCACAGCAGTTTCCTAGTGCTAACAGTGAGACATTCATTTTGTACTTAGTTATTTCAATTTGGGATGAATCTTGCATCAGTACTATTTTCTGTTGCTTATTCAGGTATAAAGTTGGCAGCTATAAGACCTAGATATTTTACAAGCTATGCTGAGTTTATAGTATGACCATTGATATCTGTTCCTTTCTATGATCCCATTTCATCTGGGAACTCCCATCAAGAGAGAAGCCGTAACAAAAGAATCTCCACTTGTCCCTGTCCATTCATGTCACTGCCATATGCACCATTCCATGTATTATTCTTGATTTCTTTGCCATCAGTACTCTTCTGCTCTATTTCTCCATGTCACAGGTGGTCTTTCTCTCACATCAACTCCTTTAAGTGTACTATTGTACACTCTTTTTTAAACTCTCCATTTTGCATTCATTCCACAAGCACAAACCACCTCAAAGTATTCCATCTTGTATTCCATCTTTGTATTCCATCTAGTCATACCACTTGTTCCTCTCAAATGGCTTATTTCTAGTTTTGATTCTTGACCTCTGCTACTCGTCAAAAGTCCATGTTTCAGCTGTACAGGTCAGGGTCTGAGGGACTATGCCATGCCCTAATCCTTTCTTCACTTCACATCACTAAAGTTATCCAAGATAGCTCCCAAATACCTGAATTCTGTCACCTCTTCCAGCCTTTCTCACCCATATCTGTAACACAGCTCAGTACTCTTTTGTGCCTCACTATATAGGGTTTTTGCTATTCTATACCTTCACTCTCTTCCTTTACTTTTTCTTACTTTTACGTAAATTTCAATTGCTTACACTTGTGCATATCATACGAAAAATCTGTGACCTTCGGTTCAGTATCATCTGCCAACAGATTTGTCACCAGCCACCATATCTAACCACCACACTCTATCTCTGCACCCTTCTTCCTTAGTTTTGTTTTCATCTCTATCACTCCATCCATATATATGTAGAAAAGCTATCGTGTCATCACACAGCCCATCCTCATGCCCACATGTAGACCAGAATTTTCACTCAGCCCTCCATTCACTCTTCAGTATGCACTTTCTCCTCTTTAGAAGGCTTTCACACCATCCAACAGACAATTGTTATTTACATTTTTTTTTTTTCTTTTTTTTTTATACCTCGTCGCTGTCTCCCGCATTTGCGAGGTAGCGCAAGGAAACAGACGAAAGAAATGGCCCAACCCCCCCCACACACATGTACATACTCACGTCCACACACGCAAATATACATACCTACACAGCTTTCCATGGTTTACCCCGGACGCCCCACATGCCTTGATTCAATCCACTGACAGCACGTCAACCCCTGTATACCACATCGCTCCAATTCACTCTATTCCTTGCCCTCCTTTCACCCTCCTGCATGTTCAGGCCCCGATCACACAAAATCCTTTTCACTCCATCTTTCCACCTCCAATTTGGTCTCCCTCTTCTCCTCGTTCCCTCCACCTCCGACACATATATCCTCTTGGTCAATCTTTCCTCACTCATTCTCTCCATGTGCCCAAACCATTTCAAAACACCCTCTTCTGCTCTCTCAACCACGCTCTTTTTTTTTCCACACATCTCTCTTACCCTTACGTTACTCACTCGATCAAACCACCTCACACCACACATTGTCCTCAAACATCTCATTTCCAGCACATCCATCCTCCTGCACACAACTCTATCCATAGCCCACGCCTCGCAACCATACAACATTGTTGGAACCACTATTCCTTCAAACATACCCATTTTTGCTTTCCGGGATAATGTTCTCGACTTCCACACATTTTTCAAGGCTCCCAAAATTTTCGCCCCCTCCCCCACCCTATGATCCACTTCCGCTTCCATGGTTCCATCCGCTGACAGATCCACTCCCAGATATCTAAAACACTTCACTTCCTCCAGTTTTTCTCCATTCAAACTCACCTCCCAATTGACTTGACCCTCAACCCTACTGTACCTAATAACCTTGCTCTTATTCACATTTACTCTTAACTTTCTTCTTCCACACACTTTACCAAACTCCGTCACCAGCTTCTGCAGTTTCTCACATGAATCCACCACCAGCGCTGTATCATCAGCGAACAACAACTGACTCACTTCCCAAGCTCTCTCATCCCCAACAGACTTCATACTTGCCCCTCTTTCCAAGACTCTTGCATTTACCTCCCTAACAACCCCATCCATAAACAAATTAAACAACCATGGAGACATCACACACCCCTGCCGCAAACCTACATTCACTGAGAACCAATCACTTTCCTCTCTTCCTACATGTACACATGCCTTACATCCTCGATAAAAACTTTTCACTGCTTCTAACAACTTGCCTCCCACACCATATATTCTTAATACCTTCCACAGAGCATCTCTATCAACTCTATCATACATAGCATGTTTTATTATTTTGGATGTTGTTTACCACTTATGTCACAGCAACCCAGATTGTTTTTTCAATTGAGATGTTTTCAGGGTTCCCCTTATTTGTTTAACAAGTAGAATATTGATTTTGGTGATACTTTAATTCTGAAGGAAGAATCTGTTCGGAAGAGAAAGTAGCATATTCAGTGTAGAAGAATTTGACTATATTGTTCGAGAATCTCGGATACAATATGAATATGTAGTTGTTTATTTGTCAGAAAGGTCATATGTTCATATGTTTAAGGTTTTCATAATTTATTTTACTTTTAGTTGCCTTGAATTCATGATGTTTTGTAGTATAATTGTTCTTTGTATTTTCTCAGATGTGTAAGCTAAAAATTGTCTAATTAAAAAAATCATATTTTCTTTTAGTGTTCTTAGAAGCTGGAGATCACAGAATGATTTTATTTTATTGTTTTTGAGATATTGATGAGCTGGAAGACTTAGTATAGTATGTGCTTATTATATATTCTCCATAGATTCATAGGTTGCATTTTTTTTATTGTATATTGTCCACATTTGTGAACTGTTATTGTGTAATCTTTGTTCATATTTTGTTCACAGATCCGTAAGTTGCCTGCTTTACTCCCTTCACTCAATCTGGGAAGGATAAGATGCTCCCAGATGAAAAAGCAGTGTGATGAGTTGTACATTGCTAAGACACCCTCATTTATTCTCTTCAAACCTGGTGGAGGATATGAATTACACCATGTAAGTTGATCGTAGGTCACTGAAGCATACCATACTAGAAAAATTTTATGAAATAGGTAATCAGAAGGGTACTAGGTATATTATAGTCAGGATGTGGCAGTATATTTGTTTTACAAAACAAGTGCAGGTGCTGTGTGGTCATGAGGTGATACTTAAATGTTTTTATGCTGTAACTGTTACTTTTCATTAAGGCATTGTCATCATGAAAATGAGATGATGAATGTAGATTTTACTTTGCATCGAATGTAAGGATAAGATAGTCGTGATATGTACAAAGAAGATGGAGAGATGGAGATTGTATTGCAGTGTGAAGGTGGTAATGGAATAGGAAAATAATAACACTGTTGTGAGTTTTAAAGAATACATGGAAAAGACAGATATTAGAAGGCCCATTGGCCTATGTCATAAGTTTATGGAGTACTTATACCAATTTCTGTCTTTATTCCAAGTGGATGAGGTAAGGATAGAATAGTAAGAAGGCTGTCTCCATACCCTTCACTCCCTCCAGCAACAACAACTGGGTGGGAAAAGAATTGATGAAAAGCAGTGCATTTGTAAAATGAACCTCCATGAAAGTCCAGCTTTAGAATCTTACTGTATAGTTCCACCCACTATGACAGTACAGAATATATTTAGGGCCGGGAATGAGATTCGGAATTTTATGTACGTTTGAGGAAACAATGCATTTATGAAATGAGCTTCAGTCCAACTATTGAATCTTACAACGCGACCCCACCCATTGTTGAACTACAATATATTCTTCGGGTCTGGAATGAGAAAATGGAGTTGATGTTAATTGTATGTATATTTTTCCCTTGTATTCATTTAGTAGGTACCTGAGCTGATGAAAAATATGTTGAACGTTTTTTTTAATAATTCACTCCAACGTTAAACTTGCACTTTTTCCCATGGTATTATTACATCTTTTTGTTTTTAAGTTTTACTCCTTTTGTCATAGTAACTATATTATATCTCCTTCTGCAGTCTGTCTCATTCCTAACCCTCATGAAAATGATGAGAAAGCTCTTTCACTCGTCATGGGTTTGCATTTAGCCAATTAGCAACAACTATCAGGTTCATGTCACCAACTCTCTTAATCCCTTTCATTCATAACTCATTATTTCTCGAGACTGTCATGCACACTGTGTACCATTTTCTGCTGCTGTCGGCCAGCTGTTATGGATTGTATCTTTTTCTGTGTTTCATAATTTTGATAATTCTCTGTGAGATTCAGTGTGTATGCACACATTGTTATTTACATATATAGTTTATGATGTGCTCCAACGTTATTACCTTCTTACCAGCTTGTGCTGTTTATTACCCATATGGTAAAGACTCAGAAATATTGGAAATAATTTGGGTCGTGTTGTTGGTTCAAAGTTTCAATATTCAAAACTTTAGTCATGAGAGAAAGGGTACCTCAACCACATTATGGTGAGGTGATGTACTTCAGTATCACCAGTTGTAACTGGCTACACTCTTATAAGGATCAATTGATGTATTTCCATGTAGATTAATTTCAGATGTTGATAACCTTCATACACTGTTGTGCATTTTGGAAATTTGAGAGCATTGTTGATCATATCTTGCAGCAGTTGTTATCAAGGCTTTGTTCCACCCTACACTGTGGTGTCTCTACCTCCTCTTCCTCTTATGCAACTGCTTGCATTTGTTTGTTCCTCTTTATTATTTATAACCAGAATAGTTGTCATGAGATTGTTGGATGTGGTCCTTTTAAGTTTTTAGATGGACTTTTATAGTTGTATTGTAGTTTTTAGAGATCAGCAGTTTAAGGACACTTGTATCTCCCTCACCTTTGCTTTCCCTCACTGCACTCTCTATCCTGTGTATTCTTTCCCTATCTGTTTTTGATTGTCAGCCCTGTTTGGGTTGCCTTTTGAGCATATTACTTTCATAGAGATATAGTTACATTAGAGGTAGGGACTAGAACAGTATCTCTATAGTGTATAGCAGCACTGCTGATTCCAACCTTGGGTCAGGAACACCAGGGATGGGCATTAACCAATCAAGTCCTCATACTTTTGGGTTCTGACCCATTCACCTCATTTGACATTTTGTAAGGAAGCAGTTCCCAGAGGTTGGACATGGGGGTTAGAGGAGTGCCTGTTTTATGGAAGTTTTGCTTTCCCATAGAGCCAAGAGTCTTGGGTACTGTATGCAGAAGAAAGTCTACCAGCCTAGTAACACTGGTTAAATCCATTGGCCTATGATGACTGTCAGTCCCATGATATAATGAAAGACAGGAATTTAAAAATGGAAGTAATTCTTGGCAGGACAGAACATATTTCCTTTGCTTTTGTCCATGGCACTCCCATGGTTGTAGTGTATGTACAGACAGCAGAAAAGTATTGTTACCCTTGCGATGTCTTGAATTTTGAAATGCTGGAAGGGTCAAGGAACTTAACCGATTAGAATTATCAGATACTTGTACATTCCTCTTCTCAGTGATCTTTTATATGGAAAATTCTCTTGTGTTTGTTGGTGACATATACCCAAATATTTAAGCTTTTCTTTCCTCTATACTTGACAATCATTTCCCATGTTGACAAGGTGGAGTCAGGAAGAGACAGAAAATGTCCCATTCATTCACATCCATTCTCTGTCATGTGTAATTCACCAAGACCACAACCACCCATCCACAACCAGAGCCCCCACAGACCTTTTGTAGTTTCTCCTGGCTGCTTCATATACCCTGGGCCAATCCATAGGCAGTACATCACCCCTTGTATACCAAATCACTCCAGTTCACTCCGTCCCATGCATGCCATTCACCTCAGTGCTTAAAATCTTTTTTTTTACTCTTATACTCCATCCTTTCATCTCCAGTTTTGTCTCCCCATTTTCCTTGTCCCCTTCCCTTCAGACACAAATATCCTCTTTGTCATACTCTCCTCACTCATTCCATGTGTATACTTCATTTCAGCTATCTCAACCACTCTTCTTAATGCCACACCTCTCTTTTGTTCTAGCATTACTTAATCAACCTTCTGTACATCACATTTTGTCCTGAAAAGTTTCATTTGCAGCTCATCCAAATTTCTTGGTAGATTCTTATCTATAGTCCATGACTCGTATCCATACAACTTAACTGGGACTACTATACCATCAAACATAACCATTTTCACCCAACCAGATAGTGACTTATCTTATCACTCATTCCTTGGTGCTCTCAGAACTTTCACCTCCTCATCCACCCTATGACTCTCCTCTGCTTTCACTTTTCATTTGCTGCCATGTCCAATCCCAGGCATCTGAAACACATTACTTCCATCAATTTTTTGTCCCAACTCACACCCTAACCTGTCTCTGTGCACTGTTAAAATCAATCACCTTGCTTTTATTCACATGTGCTCTCAATTTTTCCTTTCACACTGAAACTTAGACACTAGCTTTTACAGTTTCTCACTTGACTCTGCTGCAGTCTTAAGTTTAATGCCCCAACGACCCAATTTTTACCCATCTCTTTGTCGAAAGCTTCTCACAACTCTTGCCTCTCTGACCATTCTGTAATTCCACATCTTGGCTCAATAAACATACTTGGTATTACTGTAACATCCACTCTTTCTTGGAACCCTCACATTACAGGAATAGCTAAATCTGCTTTTAAGAAACTGGGTGTTTTGTTTGGATGTGGAAACTTCTCTTCTGAACAGTTGCTCTGTTTATACAAGGGATTGATTCGTCCTTGTATGGACTACTGCTTTCACATTTGGCATTGTTCTATCTCTGTATCCATACTTGACAGAGTCATCGAAAGTGGTCTGACTTATAAATTGCCCCAGGCTAACTTCCAAACATGACCTCCATACCCTATGCCACAGTGTTGGTTTACTTTCCCTCTTTTATAGGTATTACTTTGGCTTTTGCTTCTAAGAACTGGCTGCATGTGTTCCCCCTTCTAGCTAAACCACACAATACTTGGCAAGCTGCTGCATCGCATTATTATTTTGTGGCCATCGGTAAGTCAAAGGTGGGCTGTTTTGATACCTGCTTCTTTCCCTACACATCGAAGCTTTGGAACTCTTTACCTTCTCATGTCATTTCCAGTACCTATGACCTAGCTTATTTCAAAAGACAGGTCTTTCATGTCCTCAAATATTCATAAACACTTTCCTTAGTCTTTTCTTTTTCCGCTGCATGATTCTCTTTTTATTCTAATTAAAGTGCAGCCTTGATGTGGACTTTTGTCCATGACTGGAGCCTTCAACATAACTGACTCCCCCCTCCACACATACACACACACACACACACACACACACACACACACACACACACACACACACATAACACACACACATAACACACACACATAACGCACACACACACGCACACACACACGCACACACACAAACACACACACGCACACACACACACACGCACACGCACACACGCACACGCACACACACACGCACACACACACACACACACACACACACACACACACACACTCACTCACTCACTCACTCACTCACTCACTCGCACACACACACACACACACACACATGCACACACTACATACCTGCCCCTTTCTTTAAGACCCTTGCATTCACTTCCCTCACCTCCCCATTTATGAACATAGCACTTCCATTGTGACATCACACTCCTTTCCTGCAGACCCACCTTCGCCTGGAACCACTTACCCTCCTCTCAGTCTTCTTATAAATATGTTTTACTCTTATGATAAGAAGTCCTTACTGCTTCTAATAGCTTTCCTCCCACACCATATATTCATTAGGTCTTCTTCAAAGCACCTCTGTCAGCACTATCAAATGCTTTTTTAGCCCTACATGCACCACATACATATCCTTCCATTTCTCATAGTACTTCAAACACGTTCTTCTAAGCAGTTACCTGAAGCAGTTACCTGATTCACATATCCTTTACCACTCCTGAAATACCTTCTAACACTTCTGAAACCTTTTTTGTTCCTCCCCAGCCTGTTGATCTTGATCTGTGCATACCATTGCCCTCTCAATCTCTCTTCTTCCATACAACTTTTCAGGTACACACTACGAACTTGTACCTCTGTAATTTGAACGCTGACTTTTTTCCTGCTTGCCTGTTTACAGTGGCACTGCATGTGCATTCTTTCAATCCTCAGGCACCTCACTATGACCCCTACATATTGAAAGGTTTAATTAACCAGTCAAAAACACCATCACCCCCTTTCTTCAGAAATTCATTGGCATTACCATCCACTCCAACTGCCTTGCCACTCTCATCTTATACAAGGCTTTTACCTCCTCTTCTCTCTTCTCACTTTGCATACCTCCCAAACCCAAACACCCTGCATCTGCCACCCTTTTTAGCAAGCACATTCAGTTGTACTTTGGACTACTCAATCCACCTCCTCATCACCTCATCACTGCATATAGCCACTTTCCCATATGGCTCCTTCATTGTTTTCATTTGTCCTCTTGTTTTTTATCTTTTGTCTGTATCTTTGTTGCCTGTTCCCTTTGGGAACTCCCTCAAGGGATGGTCTCAGCAAAGGAGTCTTCATAACTGCTGAACTCCAGTGCTGCTGCTTAGCCTTTTAGTGCCTCTCCCTTAACAGGCCAGTGGCAGAGGGCAATTCTAGTGCATTGTTTTCTGAGGCCCCTACCTAATGTTGCTACTCATTACAACTACCTAATGTGTCCTCCTAATGTTCCACCCTACTACTACTGCCTAATGCTCCCACCTACAACTTCTACCTAACATTCTTACCTACTACTTGTGTCTATTGCTCCTACCATTTTGCCGTAAGGCAGGGCTAGCAAAGTGCTCACCGTGGCAAAAATCTTGAGCTGCAAAGAATGTTGTGTGAGTTGGGTTTTGTAAAGTGGTATGTATGACAGAGAGAGATTGTGTGTTTATGGACAGAATGCCAGCAGTCCTTGTGCAGGTGAGCACTTGCACTGTTAACCCCTTTCAAAATGCCTTATTTCCCCTGAAGTTCACAAATATTCACTCACTCCAATTCTCATATTCCTTCTTTTTCAGGCTCTTGCATCTTCCTTTTGACCTTCTGCTGCTTTCTTTTATCTGGTGAAAACTTAGTGAAGTTTTCAGGAGCCTTCACCCCTACTGTTTGGGATGGCCCAGGCTACTGGATTGGGTTGTTGGTTAGCCAAGCTGTTGGAAACCACAGACCTCAGGCCCACATAACCCCTACAGCCTATCTGGTCAGATGTACCTTGTAGGTACTTGTCTAGTGTACTTTTAAACTGTGCATCCCATGCTGTTTCTAATGGTAGCTGGCAAGGTGTTGAAGAGCTTTTCGCCCCAGATGTTTAAGGTGTTCCTTACTTTTGTGCGTATCACACCTTTGGATTTCAGAAGTAATATTTACAAAAGTCTTCTATGCCTGTCATACCAGTAGGATGCTGTTACCAAATGGAAGTTGAGAACCTTACCCTCTAGGATTCTCCAGGTATAGATGATGATATATACCTCTCCTCTATAGTCTCAGAGGTTTCAGATGTTCTCAGTGATTTAGTTTTTTTAACATACTTGCACACCATAATGCACATGTCATGTCATTATCTAGTCTCGTCCAATTGGCACCTGATGCAACATGTGTCATTCAGACAAAACACTTGCCTGAAATTGAGTGATTTGACTGACTCCAGAACATTTTTTCTGTCATTCCTCAAAGCCTGCTCTGTCATGGTAATCCATATATTAATTGAGGTTCATGAAAACCCTACATAGCATGCACCATAAGTGCATCAGTTACCTCCTGGCAGCCACACCAGGTGCTGTGCACTAGCCCTTTAGGAATTATTTCTAATCCATTTCACCCACTCCTCCCTCCATTGTGCAGTAATATTTGCATGTCAAACTGTAAAGTATTTATAGTGTATTGGTGTATTTTATATTTCTAATTCAAATTTCAAACCATCATTTGTGAGTGAACTGCTGTTGTTTCCCAATGAATGCCTTTCTATGCATATTATGAATGTGTCATCCATATGTAAAAATGATGCAGATTGTTGTAAAATGTTATATGTGTTGATACATATCAGCATTTAAGTTTCTTGTATCGTGAAACAATACATGTCAACTTTATTATAATACCTTGATGTGTGCACACATATGGCCAATGTCTGATCATTGCTTTAGATGATGACGAACTTGATGAGGCCTTAGCACAGTGTGAATCATACTCTGAATGTGACACTGATGTTCCACTGTCTTGGAGACTGCTTTGCTGTATTTTATATGGTGAGGGACTTCAAACCATAACCTTCTCACCCCAGACACATCCCTACTTCAACTCCCTCAAGCATCTAACATCATACTGAAAGGTAAGATGACACAATACTCCAAGGATTATGACGTACACTTTGCTGTATGATAGCACGCTACATGAGTACGGATTGTATTTTGTTTTGTCTAAAATTCCTTACAACCAGACTGTACTTACGACCAAAATTCTGAAACCACCATAATGTACATAGACAGGTATACTAGCCAAGAGATTAATAAAAGAGAAGAATCATAGTATGTCAAAAACTAAAGATTGAATGATTTGTAAAAAATTCTCAACATTCCATTTCTTTTTCAGTTTATTAGCCTTAATATTATTAATTGTGTGTTGAAAAATTACTAATAATTGGGAATTCCCACGTATTCCTTGCGTGTCGTAGAAGGCGACTAAAAGGGGAGGGAGCGGGTGGCTGGAAATCCTCCCCTCTCGTTTTTTTTTTAATTTTCCAAAAGAAGGAACAGAGAAGGGGGCCAGGTGAGGATTTTCCCTCTAAGGCCCAGTCCTCTGTTCTTAACGCTACCTCACAAATGCGGGAAATGGCGAATTGTATGAAAAAAAAAAATATATATGTATATATTATATATCTTGCTTTGTCGCTGTCTCCCGCGTTTGCGAGGTAGCGCAAGGAAACAGACGAAAGAAATGGCCCAACCCACCCCCATACACAATGTATACACACACACACACGTCCACACACGCAAATATACATACCTATACATCTCATTGTACACATATATATACATACAGAGACACATACATATATACCCATGCACACAATTCACACTGTCTGCCCCCATTCACTCCCATCGCCACCTCGCCACACATGGAATACCATCCCCCTCCCCCCTCATGTGTGCGAGGTAGCACTAGGAAAAGACAACAAAGGCCCCATTCGTTCACACTCAGTCTCTAGCTGCCACGCAATAATGCCCGAAACCACAGCTCCCTTTCCACATCCAGGCCACACACAACTTTCCATGGTTTACCCCAGACGCTTCACATGCCCTGATTCAATCCACTGACAGCATGTCAACCCCGGTATACCACATCGATCCAATTCACTCTATTCTTTTCCCTCCTTTCACCCTCCTTCATGTTCAGGCCCCGAGCACACAAAATCTTTTTCACTCCATCTTTCCACCTCCAATTTGATCTCCCACTTCTCCTCGTTCCCTCCACCTCCGACACATATATCCTCTTGGTCAATCTTTCCTCACTCATTCTCTCCATGTGCCCAAACCATTTCAAAACACCCTCTTCTGCTCTCTCACCCACGCTCTTTTTATTTCCACACATCTCTCTTACCCTTACATTACTTACTCGATCAAACCACCTCACACCACACATTGTCCTCATACATCTCATTTCCAGCACATCCACCCTCCTGTGCACAACTCTATCCATAGCCCATGCCTCACAACCATACAACATTGTTGGAACCACTATTCCTTCAAACATACCCATTTTTGCTTTCCGAGATAATGTTCTCGACTTCCACACATTCTTCAAGGCTCCCAGGATTTTCGCCCCCTCCCCCACCCTATGATTCACTTCCGCTTCCATGGTTCCATCCGCTGCCAGATCCACTCCCAGATATCTAAAACACTTTACTTCCTCCAGTTTTTCTCCATTCAAACTTACCTCCCAATTGACTTGACCCTCAACCCTACTGTACCTAATAACCTTGCTCTTATTCACATTTACTCTTAACTTTCTTCTTTCACACACTTTACCAAACTCAGTCACCAGCTTCTGCATTTTCTCACATGAATCAGCCACCAGCGCTGTATCATCAGCGAACAACAACTGACTCACTTCCCAAGCTCTCTCATCCACAACAGACTTCATACTTGCCCCTCTTTCCAAAACTCTTGCATTCACCTCCCTAACAACCCCATCCATAAACAAATTAAACAACCATGGAGATATCACACACCCCTGCTGCAAACCTACATTCACTGAGAACCAATCACTTTCCTATCTTCCTACACGTACACATGCCTTACATCCTCGATAAAAACTTTTCACTGCTTCTAACAACTTGCCTCCCACACCATATATTCTTAATACCTTCCACAGAGCATCTCTAACCACTCTATCATATGCCTTCTCCACATCCATAAATGCTACCTACAAATCTATTTGCTTTTCTAAGTATTTCTCACATACATTCTTCAAAGCAAACACCTGATCCACAAATCCTCTACCACTTCTGAAACCACACTGCTCTTCCCCAATCTGATGCTCTGTACATGCCTTCACCCTCTCAATCAATATCCTCCCATATAATTTACCAGGAATACTCAACAAACTTATACCTCTGTAATTTGAGCACTCACTCTTATCCCCTTTGCCTTTGTACAATGGCACTATGCACGCATTCTGCCAATCCTCAGGCACCTCACCATGAGTCATACATACATTAAATAACCTTACCAACCAGTCAACAATACAGTCACCCCCTTTTTTAATAAATTCCACTGCAATACCATCCAAACCTGCTGCCTTGCCGGTTTTCATCTTCCGCAAAGCTTTTACTACCTCTTCTCTGTTTACCAAATCATTTTCCCTAACCCTCTCACTTTGCACACCACCTCGACCAAAACACCCTATATCTGCCACTCTGTCATCAAACACATTCAACAAACCTTCAAAATACTCACTCCATCTCCTTCTCACATCACCACTACTTGTTATCACCTCCCCATTTGCGCCCTTCACTGAAGTTCCCATTTGCTCCCTTGTCTTACGCACTTTATTTACCTCCTTCCAGAACATCTTTTTATTCTCCCTAAGATTTAATGATACTCTCTCACCCCAACTCTCATTTGCCCTTTTTTTCACCTCTTGCACCTTTCTCTTGACCTCCTGTCTCTTTCTTTTATACGTCTCCCTCTCAATTGCATTTTTTCCCTGCAAAAATCGTCCAAATGCCTCTCTCTTCTCTTACACTAATAATCTTACTTCTTCATCCCACCACTCACTACCCTTTCTAATCAACCCACCTCCCACTCTTCTCATGCCACAAGCATCTTTTGCGCAATCCATCACTGATTCCCTAAATACATCCCATTCCTCCCCCGCTCCCCTTACTTCCATTGTTCTCACCTTTTTCCATTCTGTACTCAGTCTCTCCTGGTACTTCCTCACACAAGTCTCCTTCCCAAGCTCACTTACTCTCACCACCCTCTTCACCCCCACATTCACTCTTCTTTTCTGAAAACCCATACAAATCTTCACCTTATCCTCCACAAGATAATGATCAGACATCCCTCCAGTTGCACCTCTCAGCACATTAACATCCAAAAGTCTCTCTTTTGCGCGCCTGTCAATTAACACGTAATCCAATAACGCCCTCTGGCCATCTCTCCTTCTTACATACGTATACTTATGTATATCTCGCTTTTTAAACCAGGTATTCCCAATCACCAGTCCTTTTTCAGCACATAAATCTACAAGCTCTTCACCATTTCCATTTACAACACTGAACACCCCATGTATACCAATTATTCCCTCAACTGCCACATTACTAACCTTTGCATTCAAATCACCCATCACTTTAACTCGGTCTCGTGCATCAAAACCACTAACACACTCATTCAGCTGCTCCCAAAACACTTGCCTCTCATGATCTTTCTTCTCATGTCCAGGTGCATATGCACCAATATTCACTCATCTCTCTCCATCAACTTTCAGTTTTACCCATATTAATCGAGAATTTACTTTCTTACATTCTATCACATACTCCCACAACTCCTGTTTCAGGAGTACTGCTACTCCTTCCCTTGCTCTTGTCCTCTCAGTAACCCCTGACTTTACTCCCAAAACATTCCCAAACCACTCTTCCCCTTTACCCTTGAGCTTCATTTCACTAAGAGCCAAAACATCCAGGTTCCTTTCCTCAAACATACTACCTATCTCTCCTTTTTTCACATCTTGGTTACATCCACACACATTTAGATACCCCAGTCTGAGCCTTCGAGGAGGATGAGCACTCCCCGCATGACTCCTTCTTCTGTTTCCCATTTTAGAAAGTTAAAAAATACAAGGAGGGGAGGATTTCTGGCCCCCCCGCTCCCGTCCCCTCTAGTCGCCTTCTACGACACGCAAGGAATGCGTGGGAAGTATTCTTTCACCCCTATCCCCAGGGATAGGGGTGAATATATATATATATATATATATATATATATATATATATATATATATATATATATATATATATATATGTTTATGGATGGGGTTGTTAGGGAGGTAAATGCAAGAGTTTTGGAAAGAGGGGCAAGTATGAAGTCTGTTGGGGATGAGAGAGCTTGGGAAGTGAGTCAGTTGTTGTTCGCTGATGATACAGCGCTGGTGGCTGATTCATGTGAGAAACTGCAGAAGCTGGTGACTGAGTTTGGTAAAGTGTGTGGAAGAAGAAAGTTAAGAGTAAATGTGAATAAGAGCAAGGTTATTAGGTACAGTAGGGTTGAGGGTCAAGTCAATTGGGAGGTGAGTTTGAATGGAGAAAAACTGGAGGAAGTGAAGTGTTTTAGATATCTGGGAGTGGATCTGGCAGCAGATGGAACCATGGAAGCGGAAGTGGATCATAGGGTGGGGGAGGGGGCGAAAATTCTGGGGGCCTTGAGGAATGTGTGGAAGTCGAGAACATTATCTCGGAAAGCAAAAATGGGTATGTTTGAAGGAATAGTGGTTCCAACAATGTTGTATGGTTGCGAGGCGTGGGCTATGGATAGAGTTGTGCGCAGGAGGATGGATGTGCTGGAAATGAGATGTTTGAGGACAATGTGTGGTGTGAGGTGGTTTGATCGAGTGAGTAACGTAAGGGTAAGAGAGATGTGTGGAAATAAAAAGAGCGTGGTTGAGAGAGCAGAAGAGGGTGTTTTGAAGTGTTTTGGGCACATGGAGAGAATGAGTGAGGAAAGATTGACCAAGAGGATATATGTGTCGGAGGTGGAGGGAACGAGGAGAAGAGGGAGACCAAATTGGAGGTGGAAAGATGGAGTGAAAAAGATTTTGTGTGATCGGGGCCTGAACATGCAGGAGGGTGAAAGGAGGGCAAGGAATAGAGTGAATTGGAGCGATGTAGTATACCGGGGTTGACGTGCTGTCAGTGGATTGAATCAAGGCATGTGAAGCGTCTGGGGTAAACCATGGGAAGCTGTGTAGGTATGTATATTTGCGTGTGTGGACGTATGTATATACATGAGTATGGGGGGGTTTGGGCCATTTCTTTCGTCTGTTTCCTTGCGCTACCTCGCAAACGCGGGAGACAGCGACAAAGTATAATAAATAAAAAAAAATAAAGTTTGTTTAGTATTCCTGGTAAATTATATGGGAGGGTATTGATTGAGAGGGTGAAGGCATGTACAGAGCATCAGACTGGGGAAGAGCAGTGTGGTTTCAGAAGTGGTAGAGGATGTGTGGATCAGGTGTTTGCTTTGAAGAATGTACGTGAGAAATACTTAGAAAAGCAAATGGATTTGTATATAGCATTTATGGATCTGGAGAAGGCATTTGATAGAGTTGATAGAGATGCTCTGTGGAAGGTATTAAGAGTATATGGTGTGGGAGGCAAGTTGTTAGAAGCAGTGAAAAGTTTTTATCGAGGATGTATGGCATGTGTACGTGTAGGAAGAGAGGAAAGTGATTGGTTCTCAGTGAATGTAGGTTTGCGGCAAGGGTGTGTGATGTCTCCATGGTTGTTTAATTTGTTTATGGATGGGGTTGTTAGGGAGGTAAATGCAAGAGTTTTGGAAAGAGGGGCAAGTATGAAGTCTGTTGGGGATGAGAGAGCTTGGGAAGTGAGTCAGTTGTTGTTCGCTGATGATACAGCGCTGGTGGCTGATTCATGTGAGAAACTGCAGAAGCTGGTGACTGAGTTTGGTAAAGTGTGTGAAAGAAGAAAGTTAAGAGTAAATGTGAATAAGAGCAAGGTTATTAGGTACAGTAGGGTTGAGGGTCAAGTCAATTGGGAGGTAAGTTTGAATGGAGAAAAAACTGGAGGAAGTAAATTGTTTTAGATATCTGGGAGTGGATCTGGCAGTGGATGGAACCATGGAAACGAAAGTGAATCATAGGGTGGGGGAGGGGGCGAAAATCCTGGGAGCCTTGAAGAATGTGTGGAAGTCGAGAACATTATCTCGGAAAGCAAAAATGGGTATGTTTGAAGGAATAGTGGTTCCAACAATGTTGTATGGTTGCGAGGCGTGGGCTATGGATAGAGTTGTGCGCAGGATGGTGGATGTGCTGGAAATGAGATGTTTGAGGACAATGTGTGGTGTAAGGTGGTTTGATCGAGTAAGTAATGTAAGGGTAAGAGAGATGTGTGGAAATAAAAAGAGTGTGGTTGAGAGAGCAGAAGAGGGTGTTTTGAAATGGTTTGGGCACATGGAGAGAATGAGTGAGGAAAGATTGACCAAGAGGATATATGTGTCGGAGGTGGAGGGAACGAGGAGAAGTGGGAGACCAAATTGGAGGTGGAAAGATGGAGTGAAAAAGATTTTGTGTGATCGGGGCCTGAACATGCAGGAGGGTGAAAGGAGGGCAAGGAATAGAGTGAATTGGAGCGATGTAGTATACCGGGGTTGACGTGCTGTCAGTGGATTGAATCAGGGCATGTGAAGCATCTGGGGTAAACCATGGAAAGTTGTGTAGGGCCTGGATGTGGAAAGGTAGCTGTGGTTTCGGGCATTATTGCATGACAGCTAGAGACTGAGTGTGAATGAATGGGGACTTTGTTGTCTTTTCCTAGCGCTACCTCGCACACATGAGGGGGGAGGGGGATGGTATTCCATGTGTGGCGAGGTGGCGATGGGAATGAATAAAGGCAGACAGGGTGAATTGTGTGCATTGGTATATATGTATGTGTCTGTGTGTGTATATATATGTGTACATTGAGATATATAGGTATGTATATTTGCTCGTGTGGACGTGTATGTATATACATGTGTATGGGGGTGGATTGGGCCATTTCTTTCGTCTGTTTCCTTGCGCTACCTCGCAAACGCGGGAGACAGTGACAAAGCAAAATAAATAGATAATAAATATATATATATATATATATATATATATATATTTTTTTTTTTTTTTTTTTTTATACTTTGTCGCTGTCTCCCGCGTTTGCAAGGTAGCGCAAGGAAACAGACGAAAGAAATGGCCCAACCCCCCCCCCATACACATGTATATACATACGTCCACACACGCAAATATACATACCTACACAGCTTTCCATGGTTTACCCCAGACGCTTCACATGCCTTGATTCAATCCACTGACAGCACGTCAACCCCGGTATACCACATCGCTCCAATTCACTCTATTCCTTGCCCTCCTTTCACCCTCCTGCATGTTCAGGCCCCGATCACACAAAATCTTTTTCACTCCATCTTTCCACCTCCAATTTGGTCTCCCTCTTCTCCTTGCTCCCTCCACCTCCGACACATATATCCTCTTGGTCAATCTTTCCTCACTCATCCTCTCCATGTGCCCAAACCACTTCAAAACACCCTCTTCTGCTCTCTCAACCACGCTCTTTTTATTTCCACACATCTCTCTTACCCTTACGTTACTCACTCGATCAAACCACCTCACACCACACATTGTCCTCAAACATCTCATTTCCAGCACATCCATCCTCCTGCGCACAACTCTATCCATAGTCCACGCCTCGCAACCATACAACATTGTTGGAACCACTGTTCCTTCAAACATACCCATTTTTGCTTTCCGAGATAATGTTCTCGACTTCCACACATTCTTCAAGGCCCCCAGAATTTTCGCCCCCTCCCCCACCCTATGATCCACTTCTGCTTCCATGGTTCCATCCGCTGCCAGATCCACTCCCAGATATCTAAAACACTTCACTTCCTCCAGTTTTTCTCCATTCAAACTCACCTCCCAATTGACTTGACCCTCAACCCTACTGCACCTAATAACCTTGCTCTTATTCACATTTACTCTTAACTTTCTTCTTCCACACACTTTACCAAACTCAGTCACCAGCTTCTGCAGTTTCTCACATGAATCAGCCACCAGCGCTGTATCATCAGCGAACAACAACTGACTCACTTCCCAAGCTCTCTCATCCCAAACAGACTTCATACTTGCCCCTCTTTCCAAAACTCTTGCATTTACCTCCCTAACAACCCCATCCATAAACAAATTAAACAACCATGGAGACATCACACACCCCTGCCGCAAACCTACATTCACTGAGAACCAATCACTTTCCTCTCTTCCTACACGTACATATGCCTTACACATATATATATATATTATCCTTAGGGATAGGGGAGAAAGAATACTTCCCACGTATTCCCTGTGTGTCGTAGAAGGCGACTAAAAGGGGAGGGAGCGGGTGGCTGGAAATCCTCCCCTCTCTTGTTTTTTTTATTTTTCCAAAAGAAGGAACATAGAAGGGGGTCAGGTGAGGATAATCCCTCTAAGGCCCAGTTCTCTGTTCTTAACGCTACCTCGCTAATGCAGGAAATGGCAAATAGTATGAAAAAAAAAATATATATGTTTGATGGAATAGTGGTTCCAACAATGTTGTATGGTTGCGAGGCGTGGACTATGGATAGAGTTGTGCGCAGGAGGATGGATGTGCTGGAAATGAGATGTTTGAGGACAATGTGTGGTGTGAGGTGGTTTGATCGAGTAAGTAATGTAAGGGTAAGAGAGATGTGTGGAAATAAAAAGAGCGTGGTTGAGAGAGCAGAAGAGGGAGTTTTGAAATGGTTTGGTCACATGGAGAGAATGAGTGAGGAAAGATTGACCAAGAGGATATATGTGTCGGAGGTGGAGGGAACGAGGAGAAGAGGGAGACCAAATTGGAGGTGGAAAGATGGAGTGAAAAAGATTTTGTGTGATCGGGGCCTGAACATGCAGGAGGGTGAAAGGAGGGCAAGGAATAGAGTGAATTGGAGCGATGTGGTATACCGGGGTTGACGTGCTGTCAGTGGATTGAATCAAGGCATGTGAAGCGTCTGGGGTAAACCATGGAAAGCTGTGTAGGTATGTATATTTGCATGTGTGGACGTATGTATATACATGTGTAAGGGGGTGGGTTGGGCCGTTTCTTTCTTCTGTTTTCTTGCGCTACCTCGCAAACGCGGGAGACAGCGGCAAAAAAAGAAAAAATATATATATATATAAATAAATAAATAAAGTACCAGGAGAGACTGAGTACAGAATGGAAAAAGGTGAGAACAAAGGAGGTAAGGGGAGTGGGGGAGGAATGGGATATATTTAGGGAAGCAGTGATGGCTTACGCAAAAGATTCTTGTGGCGTGAGAAGCGTGGGAGGTGGGTTGTTTAGAAAGGGTAGTGAGTGGTGGGAGGAAGAAGTAAGATTATTAGTGAAAGAGAAGAGAGAGGCATTTGGACAATTTTTGCAGGGAAAAAATGCAAATGAGTGGGAGATGTATAAAAGAAAGACAGGAGGTCGAGAAAGGTGCAAGAGGTGAAAAACAGGGCAAATGAGAGTTGGGGTGAGAGGGTATCATTAGATTTTAGGGAGAATAAAAAGATGTTCTGGAAGGAGGTAAATAAAGTGCGTATGACAAGGGAGCAAATGGGAATTTCAGTGAAGGGTGCTAATGGGGAAGTGATAACTAGTAAAGATGATGAGAAGGAGATGGAGTGAGTATTTTGAAGGTTTGTTGAATGTGTTAGATGATAGAGTAGCAGATATAGGGTGTTTTGGTCGAGGTGGTGTGCAGAGTGAGAGGGTTAGGGAAAATGATTTGGTAAACAGAGAAGAGGTAGTTGATGATAGAGTGGCAGATATAGGGTGTTTTGGTCAAGGTGGTGTGCAAAGTGAGAGGGTTAGGGAAAATGATTTGGTAAACAGAGAAGAGGTAGTAAAAAAGTTGCGGAAGATGAAAGCAGGCAAGGCAGCAGGTTTGGATGGTATTGCAGTGGAATTTATTAAAAAAGGGGGTGACTGTATTGTTGACTGGTTGGTAGGGTTATTTAATGTATGTATGATTCATGGTGAGGTGCCTGAGGATTGGCAGAATTCTTGCATAGTGCCATTGTACAAAGGCAAAGGGGATAAGAGTGAGTGCTCAAATTACAGAGGTGTAAGTTTGTTGAGAATTCCTGGTAAATTATATGGGAGGGTATTGATTGAGAGGGTGAAAGCATATACAGAGTATCAGATTGGGGAAGAGCAGTGTGGTTTCAGAAGTGGTAGAGGATGTGTGGATCAGGTGTTTGCTTTGAAGAATTTATGTGAGAAATACTTAGAAAAGCAAATGGATTTGTATGTAGCATTTATGGATCTGGAGAAGGCATATGATAGAGTTGATAAAGATGCTCTGTGGAAGGTACTAAGAATATATGGTGTGGGAGGCAAGTTGTTAGAAGCAGTGAAAAGTTTTTATCGAGGATGTAAAGCATGTGTACGTGTATGAAGAGAGGAAAGTGATTGGTTCTCAGTGAATGTAGGTTTGTGGCAGGGGTGTGTGATGTCTCCATGGTTGTTTAATATGTTTATGGATGGAGTTGTTAGGGAGGTGAATGCAAGAGTTTTGGAAAGAGGGGCAAGTATGCAGTCTGTTGGGGATGAGAGAGCTTGGGAAGTGAGTCAGTTGTTGTTCGCTGATGATACAGCGCTCGTTGCTGATTCATGTGAGAAACTGCAGAAGCTGGTGACTGAGTTTGGTAAAGTGTGTGAAAGAAGAGAGTTGAGAGTAAATGTGAATAAGAGTAAGGTTATTAGGTACAGTAGGGTTGAGAGTCAAGTCAATTGGGAGGTAAGTTTGAATTGAGATAAACTGGAGGAAGTAAAGTGTTTTAGATATCTGGGAGTGGATCTGGCAGTGGATGGAACCATGGAAGCGGAAGTGAATCATACGTTGGGGGAGGGGGCGAAAATCCTTGGAGCTTTGAAGAATGTGTTGAAGTCGAGAACATTATCACGGAAAGCAAAAATGGGTATGTTTGAAGGAATAGTGGTTCCAACAATGTTGTATTGTTGCAAGGTGTGGGTTATGGATAGAGTAGTGCGCAGGAGGGTGGTTGAGAGAGCAGAAGAGGTTGTTTTGAAATGGTTTGGGCACATGGAGAGAATGAGTGAGGAAAGATTGACCAAGAGGATATATATGTCAGAGGTGGAGGGAGACCAAATTGGAGGTGGAAAGATGGAGTGAAAAAGATTTTGTGTGATCGGGGCCTGAACATGCAGGAGGGTGAAAGGCGGGCAAGGAATAGAGTGAATTGGATCGATGTGGTATACCGGGGTCGACGTGCTGTCAATGGATTGAATCAGGGCATGTGAAGCGTCTGGGGTAAACCATGGAAAGTTGTGTGGGTCCTGGATGTGGAAAGGGAGCTGTGGTTTCAGGCATTATTGCATGACAGCTGGAGACTGAGGGTGAACGAATGGGGCCTTTGTTGTCTTTTCCTAGCGCTACCTCGCACATGTGGGGGGGAGGGGGATGTTATTCCATTTGTGGCAAGGTGGCGATGGGAATGAATAAAGGCAGACAGTGTTAATTGTGTGCATGTGTGTATATGTATATGTCTGTTTGTGTATATATATGTGTACATTGAGATGTATGGGTATGTATATTTACTTGTGGGGACGTGTATGTATATACATGTGTATAGGGGTGGGTTGGGCCATTTCTTTCGTGTGTTTCCTTGCACTACCTCGCAAACGCGGGAGACGGCGACAGAGCAAAATAATAATGAAATAAAATAAATAAATAAATAAAAAATAAATATATATATACGTACATGTTTATGTGGGATGGGTTTGGCCATTCTTTCATCTGTTTGCTTGCCCTACCTCACTAACGCAGAAGACGGTGACACAGTATAATGAATTTAAAATATGAATTATTAATTGTAAGCTAATTTCCATTTTACCAATGTAAAGCTTAAAAAGTCCCCCTTTTACACTTTATAACAATGTATTTACTTTTTTTTGTTGACATAAACTTCAGTGTATTTGAAAACTAAAGTGTGCCACTTTTCAGTTAGAAAAAAAAAATTATTGGCTTTTTCTGGTTTTATGTGAAAGATCCACCAATTTCACATAGAATGTATTTTCATATTAACTTGATTGATCAATTGCCAAAAAATCTATCTATTGAAAAAGGATTACAAGGATTACAGCACTGCTCTTTTGTGCCAGGAGGTCACAACTAGTCCAGTGCTTGAGACAGAGGCTATTGGTAAGTCACTGTGCAAGAGTGTTAATATGGGCTGTGAAAGATGGGCTGTGCTACGTTAGCAAGGTAGCACAAGCAAACAGACGAAAGAATGGCCCAACCCACCAACATACACATGTACATACATACACGTCCACACACACACATATGCATACCTATACATCTCAACGTATGCATATATATACACACACAGACATGCATACATATATACACATGTACATAATTCATACTGCTTGCCCTTATTCATTCCCATCGCCACTGTACCACACATGAAATGACAACCCCCTCCCCCGCATGTGCGCGAGGTAGCACTAGGAAAAGATACAAAGGCCACATTCGTTCATACTCAGGCTCTAGCTGTCATGTGTAATGCTCCGAAACCACAGCTCCCTTTCTACATCCAGGCCTCACAAAACTTTCCGTGGTTTACCTCAGATACTTCACACACCCTGGTTCAATCTATTGACAGCATGTTGACCCCGGTATACTATATCGTTCCAATTCACTCTATTCCTTGCATGCCTTTCACCCTCCTGCATGTTCAGGCCCTGATCACTCAAAATCTTTTTCACTCCATCTTTCCACCTCCAATTTGGTCTCCCACTTTTCATTCCCTCCACCTCTGACACATATATCCTCTTTGTCAATCTTTCCTCACTCATTCTCTCCATGTGAGCAAACCATTTCAAAACACCCTCTTCTACTCTCTCAACCACACTCTTTTTACCACCACACATCTCTCTTACCCTTTCATTACTTACTCGATCAAACCACCTCACACCACAGACATCTCATTTCCAGCACATCCACCCTCCTCCACGCAACTCTATCTATAGCCCATGCCTCCAAGGTAACGTTCTCGACTTCCACACATTTTTCACCGCTCCTAGAACTTTCGCCCCCTCCCCTACCCCATGATTCACATCCGCTTCCATGTTTCCGTCTGCTGCCAAATCCACTCCCAGATATCTGAAACACCTCACTTCCTCCAGTTTTTCTCAATTCAAACTTACCTCCCAATTGATTGTCCCTGAACCCTACTGAAGCTAATAACCTTGCTCTTATTCACATTTATTCTCTGCTTTCTTCTTTCACACACTTTACCAAACTCAGTCACCAGCTTCTGCAGTTTCTCACCCATCTCAGCCACCAGTGCTGTATCGTGAGCGAACAACAACTGGCTCACTTCCCAAGCTCTCTTATCCACAACAGACTGCATACTTGCCCCTCTTTCCAAAATTCTTGCATTCACCTCCCTAACAACCCCATCCATAAACAAATTAAACAACCATGGAGACCACGCACACCTGCCGCAAACCAACATTCACTGAGAACCAATCACTTTCCTCTCTTCCTACACTTACACATGCCTTACATCTTCAATAAAAACTTTTCACTGTTTCTAACAACTTGCCTCCCATGCCATATATTCTTATTACCTTCCACAGAGCATCTCTATCAACTCTATCATATGCCATAAATGCTATGTACAAATCCATTTGCTTTTCTAAGTATTTCTCATGTACATAATCCATAAACAAATTAAACAACCATGGAGACATCACGCACCCCTGCCGCAAACCAACATTCACTGAGAACCAATCACTTTCCTCTCTTCCTACACTTGCACGTGCCTTACATCCTCAATAAAAACTTTTCCCTGTTTCTAACAACTTCCCTCCCACACCATATATTGTTATTACCTTCCACAGAGATATCTCTATCAACTCTATCATATGCCATAAATGCTATATACAAATCCATTTGCTTTTCTAAGTATTTCTCATGTACTTTCTTTAAAGCAAACACCTGATGCCCACATCCTCAACCACTTCTGAAACCACACTGCTCTTCCCCAATCTGATGCTCTGTACATGCCTTCACCCTCTCAATCAATACCCACCCGTATAATTTCCCAGGAATACTCAACAAACTTATACCTCTGTAATTTGAGCACTCACTCTTATCCCCTTTGCCTTTGTACAATGGCGCTATGCAAGCATTCTGCCAATCCTCGAGCACCTCACCATGAGTCATACATAAATTGAATAACCTTACCAACCAGTCAACAATACAGTCACCCCCTTTTTAATAAATTCCACTGCAATACCATCAAAATCCACTGCCTTGCTGGTTTTCATCTTCTGTAAAGCTTTTATTACCTCTTCTCTGTTTGCCATGCCATTCTCCCTAACCCTCTCCCTTTGCACATTAGTTCGACCAAAACACCCTATATCTGCCACTCTTATCATCAAACACATTCAACAACCTTCAAAATACTCACTACATCTCCTTCTCACATCACCACTACTCATCACCTCCCCATTAGCCCCCTTCACTGAAGTTCCCATTTGTTCCCTTGTCTTACGCACTTTATTTACCTCCTTCCAAAACATCTTTTTATTCTCCCTAAAATTTCATAATACTCTCTCACCCCAACTCTCATTTGCCATCTTTTTTACCTCTTACACCTTTCTCTTGACCTCCTGCCTCTTTCTTTTATACTCCCAGTCATTTGCATTTTTCCCTGCAAAAATTGCCTAAATGCCTCTCTCTTCTCTTTCACTAATAATCTTACTTCTTCATCCCACCATTCACTACCCTTTGTAATCTGCCTACCTCCCACGCTTCTCATGTCACATGCATCTTTTGCACAAGTCATCACTGCTTCCCTAAATACATGCCATTCCTCCCCCACTCCCCTTGCGTTTTTGTTCTCACCTTTTTCCATTCTGTACTCAGTCTCTCCTGGTACTTGCTCACACAAGTCTCCTTCCCAAGCTCACTTACTGTCATTACTCTCTTCAACTCAACATTCTCTCTTCTTTTCTGAAAACCTCCACAAATCTTCACCTTCGCCTCCACAAAATAATGATCAGACATCCCTCCAATTGCACCTCTTGGCACATTAACACCCAAAAGTCTCTCTTTTGCGCTCCTATCAATTAACACGTAATCCAGTAACGCTCTCTGGCCATCTCTCCTACTTACATGCGTATACTTATATATATCTCTCTTTTTAAACCAAGTATTCCCAATCACCAGTCCTTTTTCAGCACACATTTACAACACTGAACACCCCATATACACCAGTTATTCCCTCAACTGCCACGTTACTCACCTTTGCATTCAAATCACCCATCAGTATAACCCGGTCTCATGCATCAAAACTACTAACACACTCACTCAGCCCATCCCAAAACACTTGCTTCTCATGATCTTTCTTCTCATGCCCAGGTGTATATGCACCAGTAATCACCCATCTCTCTCCATCCACTTTCAGTTTTACCCATATCAGTCTAGAGTTTACTTTCTTACACTTTATCACATATTACCACTACTCCAGTTTCAAGAGTAGTGCTACTTCTTCCCTTGCTCTTGTCCTCTCACTAACCCTTGACTTTACTCCCAAGACATTCCCAAACCACTCTTCCCCTTTTTCCTTGAGCTTTGTTTCACTCGGATCCAAATCATCCAGGTTCCTTTCCTCAAACATACTACCTATCTCTCCTTTTTTCTCATCTTGGTTACATCCACACACATTTAGACACCCCAATGTGAGCCTTCGAGGAGGATGAGCACTCCCCATGTGACTCCTGTTTCCCCTTTTAGAAAGTTGAAATACAAGGAGGGGAGGGTTTCTAGCCCCCGCTCCCGTCCCCTTAAGTCGCCTTCTACGACATGTGAGGAATGTGTGGGAAGTATTCTTTCTCCCCTATCCCCAGGGATAGATATGTGTACTATTTCTAATTACACAATTTTACTCATCTTGTAGGATGATGTTTTGATGTAACAATTTTCAATTCATGAAAACTGATACCTTGAATATTAGAATGTAACAATATGGTTCCAGCAGTGTTGTATGGTTGCGAGGTGCGGGCTGTGGATGGAGTTGTGCTGAGGAGGGTGGATGTGCTGGAGATGAGATGTTTGAGGACAATGTGTGGTGTGAGGTGGTTTGATCGAGTAAGTAATGATAGGGTAAGAGAGATGTGTGGTAATAAAAAGAGTGTGGTAGAGAGAGCAGGAGAGGGTGTTTTGAAATGGTTTGCTCACATTGAGAGAATGAGAGGAAAGATTGACAAAGAGGATATGTGTGTCAGAGGTGGAGGGAACGAAAAGTGGGAGACCAAATTGGAGATGGAAAGATGGAGTGAAAAAGATTTTGAGAGATCAGGGCCTGAACATGCAGGACGGTGAAAGGCGTGCAAGGAATAGAGTGAATGGGAACGATGTGGTATACCGGAGTCAACATGCTGTCAGTGGATTGAACCAGGGTGTGTGAAGCGTCTGAGGTGAACCACGGAAAGTTTTGTGAGGCCTGGATGTGGAAAGGGAGCTGTGGTTTCGGTGCATTATTACATGACAGCTAGAGACTGAGTGTGAACGAATGGGGCTTTTGTTGTCTTCCTAGCGCTACCTCGAACACATGAAGGGGGAGGGGGGGGTTATTTCATGTGTGGCACGGTGGTGATGGGAATGAATAAAGGCAGACAGTATGAATTATGTACATGTGTATATATGTATATGTCTGTGTGTGTATATATATGTATACGTTGAGATGTATAGGTATGTATATTTGCGTGTGTGGCCGTGTATGTATATACATGTGTATGTGGGTGGGTTGGGCCATTCTTTCGTCTGTTTCCTTGCACTACCTCGCTAATGCGGGAGACAGCGACAAAGCAAAATGTGTGGCACGGTGGTGATGGGAATGAATAAAGGCAGACAGTATGAATTATGTACATGTGTATATATGTATATGTCTGTGTGTGTATATATATGTATACATTGAGATGTATAGGTATGTATATTTGCGTGTGTGGCCGTGTATGTATATACATGTGTATGTGGGTGGGTTGGGCCATTCTTTCGTCTGTTTCCTTGCACTACCTCGCTAATGCGGGAGACAGCGACAAAGCAAAATGATAATGATATAATAACAATATTTTATTCTTGAAAGAACTGGTGCCTTGAGTATTAGAATGTAGCTATATTTCATTCATGAAAGAACTGGTACCTTGAATATTACTTGTTTTTCTTCCCACGTCCTGAAGGTCCACAGGATCCAACCTGCCATCTTTCTGCTTGAGGCAACCATTGTTTTATGTTCATTGAAGATTAGGTCATTAAACATCATTACTCTATGGTCTTTAACATGATTCAGGTGGTGTATGATAGCATTTGTCTTTTCAGTGTTTTGTTATTTTTTTTTTACTGGAGGATTTGAAACATATTTCTGTTGAGGAGCATGTTGTTATCTGTTGCCCAGTTAAAAACTTTATTTCTGGCTCTCTGTAGCCTTTCTACGTGTTCCATTGATGTGATTTTCATACATATCTTGTCATATATATTCTTGTATCATTTGCAAATGCTGATGTGAAAATGTGGCTCATGTTTGCCTCAATGTTGGATATAAGAATGAAGAACAAGAGAGGTGTAAGTACTGTTCTTTTGGAGACTGAACTTTTTACTGTGAAGGCCATGCAGATATGGATTGATATGATTTATTTTAGTCTCTGTGCTGTCAATGAACTGAACCAGAGCATGTGAAGCTCCTGGGATAAACCATAGAAAGTTCTGTGGGGTCTAGTTGTGGATAGGGAGCTGTAGTTTCAAACTGCATGTTGTGTTCAATAAGTTGAAAAGTTGTATATCCATCTCCCAATATTTTCTGTTATTTCTATCTGCATTTTATGTGCTATGACACCATAATCACATTTGTCAAATGCTTTTACAAACGCTGTGTAGATTATATCAACATTTTCTTTGTTTTCCAATTACGTTAACATTTTGTTTTTCAGAGCATTAACAGTCCTTTCATAGTGATCAAGCATTTGAGAAAGGCAAGATCTTCCCATTCTGGAAAAATGTTGTCATGAGTTATGTAGATTCTTCACTTCCATAAATTCACTCAGCTTGCCTTTTAGGACTCAAAAATTTTGATGATGTGTGATAGTTTTTAAGGACTTCTCTGCTTCCACCTTTGTATAGTAGGGCAATGGAAGTCGGTTTCAGACTCTCAGGCATGATGCCAGAATCTAGAATTTTTCTTCTGAGGATATTTGATACACAAGTTAGAGGTTTTACATGTCTTTATGAAGACATAGTTCCATGAGTCTGGGGCTGAGTGCATGGGGTTGCTCTCAGTGGCCCTCCCTAAATCTTGTGTTGAGGTGGTGATATCTAGTATGTGTGCACTTGGATTATTTTTGTTTGGAAAGAAGCCTGTCGGTACATGTATCTTTCATGTGGTTTTTGGCTCATTGAAACCAATTCGTGTTGCCCTTTTAGAATTGCACCTATCTCTTAGGAGTCATTTTTGAAAATACCTGTATTAAGTGTGCCAGTGGAGTTTGTGGCCCTGGATTTTCATTTTCCATATGAGTAAAAGAAATTTTTTTATTCATATTTAATTGCCATTTACCATGCAAATGAGGTAGTCCCAGGAAACAGATGGAGAAAGACACATCTGCTCGCTTACACGTATACATATGCCCACTTACATTTAAGTTTCTTTATATATTTACATACACACATGTGGGTAAAACTGAAAGTGGATGGAGAGAGATGGGTGATTATTGTTACCTATGCACCTGGTCATGAGAAGAAAGATCATGAGAGGCAAGTGTTTTGGGAGCAGCTGAATCGGTGTGTTCGCAGCTTTGATGCACGATACCAGGTTATAGTGATGGGTGATTTAAATGTGAAAGTGAGTAATGTGGGAGTGAGGGTGTCATTGGTGTACATGGGGTGTTCAGTGTTGTAAATGGAAATGATGAAAAGCTTGTGGATTTGCGTGCTCACAAAAGACTAGTAATTGGGAATACCTGGTTTAGAAAGAGATATACATAAGTATACGTGTGTAAGCAAGAGAGATGGCCAAAGGGCATTATTGGATTACATGCTAATTGACAGGCATGTAAAAGAGAGACTTTTGGAGTAAATGTACTGAGAGGGGCAGCTTATCTTGTGAAGGCAAAGGAGAAGGCTTGTAGAAATTTTCAAAAAAAGAAGAGGGAATGCTGGGGAGAAGAGAGTGGTGAGAGTAAGTGAGATTGGAAAGGAGACTTGTGTGAAGAAATGCCAGGAGAGATTGAGTGTAGAATGGCAAAAGGTGAGAGCAAATGATGTGAGGGGAGTGGGTGAAGAATGGGATGTATTTAGAGAAGCAGTGATGGCTTGTGCAAAAGATGCATGTAGCATAAGTAAGGTGTGAGGTGGGCAGATTAGAAAGGGTAGCGAGTAGTGGGATGAAGAAGTAAGGTTGTTAGTGAAAGAGGAAAGAGAGGTGTTTGGACGATACTTGCAAAGAAGTAGTGCAAATAAGTGTGAGATGTATAAGAGAAAGTGGCAGGAGGTCAAGAGAAAGGTGCAAAGGTTGAAAAAGAGGGCAAATGAGAGTTGGGATGAGAGAGTATCATTAAATTTTAGGGAGAATGAGAAGTTGTTTTGGAAGGAGATAAGTAACGTTCATGAGACAAGTGAACAAATGAGAATGTCAGTGAAGGGGGCAAGTGAGCAGGTATTAACAGGTGATGATGAAGTGAGGGGATGGAGTGAGTGTTTTGAAGGTTTGTTGAATATGTTTGATAATAGATTGTAAGATATAGGGTCTTTTGGTCGAGGTGGTGTACGAAGGGAGAGGGTCAGAAAGAATGGTTTATTAAAGAGAGAAGAGTTAGTGAAAGCTTTGTGGAAAATGAAATCCAGCAAGCTGGCGGGTTTGGATGTTATTGTAGTGGAATTTATTAAAATAGGGGTGGCTGTGTTCTTGATTGGATGGTAGGGATATTCAGTGTATGTATGGACCATGGTGAAGTGCCAGAAGATTGTTTGAATGCATGCATAGAGCCATTCTACAAAGGCAAAGAGGGATAAAGGTGAGTGTTCAAACTACAGAAGCGTAGATTTGTTGAGTATTCTTGGGAAATTATATGGGAGGGTATTGATTGAGAGTATGAAGGTGTATACAGAGCATCAGATTAGGGAAGAGCATAGTAGTTTCAGAAGTGGTAGAAGATATGTAGATCAGGTGTTTGCTTTGAAGATTATATGTGAAAATACTCGGAAAAACAGATGGATCTGTATTTATGGATCTGGAGAAAGCATATGATAGGGTTGATTGAGATGCTTTGCGGAAGGTCTTGAGTATATGGTATGGGAAATTAAGTTGCTAGAAGCAGTGAAAATTTTTTATCCAGGATGTAAAGCATGTTGATGGAGAGAGATGGGTGGTTATTGGTGCATATGTACCTGGGCATGAGAAGAAAGATCATGAGAGGCAAGTGTTTTGGGAGCAGCTGAATGAGTGTGTAAGTGGTTTTGATGCACAAGACTGGGTTATAGTGATGGGTGATTTGAATGCAAAGGTGAGTAATGTGGCAGTTGAGGGAATAATTGGTATACATGGAGTGTTCAGTGCTGTAAATGGAAATGGTGAAGAGCTTGTAGATTTATGTGCTGAAAAAGGACTGGTGATTGGGAATACCTGGTTTAAAAAGCGAGATATACATAAATATACGTATGTAAGTCGGAGAGATGGCCAGAGAGCATTATTGGATTACGTGTTAATTGATAGACGCACGAAAGAGAGACTTTTGGATGTTAATGTGCTGAGAGGTGCAACTGGAGGGATGTCTGATCATTATCTTGTGGAAGCAAAGGTGAAGATTTGTGGGGGTTTTCAGAAAAGAAGAGAGAATGTTGGGGGTGAAGAGAGTGGTGAGAGTAAGTGAGCTTGGGAAGGAGACTTGTGTGAGGAAGTACCAGGAGAGACTGAGTACAGAATGGAAAAAGGTGAGAACAAAGGAGGTAAGGGGAGTGGGGGAGGAATGGGATGTATTTTAGGGAAGCAGTGATGGCTTGCGCAAAAGATGCTTGTGGCATGAGAAGCATGGGAGGTGGGTTGATTAGAAAAGGTAGTGAGTGGTGAATGAAGAAGTAAGATTGTTAGTGAAAGAGAAGAGAGAGGCATTTCAATGATTTTTGCAGGGAAAAAGTGCAAATGAGTGGGAGAGGTATAAAAGAAAGAGGCAGGAGGTCAAGAGAAAGGTGCAAGAGGTGAAAAAGGGGGCAAATGAAAGTTGGGGTGAGAGAGTATCACTAAATTTCAGGGAGAATAAAAAGATGTTTTGGAAGGAGGTAAATAAAGTGCGTAAGACAAGGGAGCAAATGGGAACTTCAGTGAAGGGGGCTAATGGGGAGGTGATAACAAGTAGTGGTGATTTGAGAAGGAGATGGAGTGAGTATTTTGAAGGTTTGTTGAATGTGTTTGATGATAGAGACGCAGATGTGGGGTGTCTTGGTCGAGGTGGTGTGCAAAGTGAGAGGGTTAGGGAAAATGATTTGGTAAATAGAGAAGAAGTAGTAAAAGCTTTACGGAAGATGAAAGCCGGCAAAGCAGCAGGTTTGGATGGCATTGCAGTGGAATTTATTAAAAAAGGGGGTGACTGTATCATTGACTGGTTGGTGAGGTTATTTAATGTATTTATGACTCATGGTGAGGTGCCTGAGGATTGGCGGAATGCTTGCATAGTGCCATTGTACAAAGGCAAAGGGGATAAGAGTGAGTGCTCACATTACAGAGGTATAAGTTTGTTGAGTATTCCTGGTAAATTATATGGGAGGGTATTGATTGAGAGGGTGAAGGCATGTACAGAGCATCAGATTGGGGAAGAGCAGTGTGGTTTCAGAAGTGGTAGAGGATGTGTGGATCAGGTGTTTGCTTTGAAGAATGTATGCAAGAAATACTTAGAAAAACAAATGTATTTGTATGTAGCATTTATGGATCTGGAGAAGGCATATGATAGAGTTGATAGAGATGCTCTGTGGAAGGTATTAAGAATATATGGTGTGGGAGGCAAGTTGTTAGAAGCAGTGTAAAGTTTTTATCGAGGATGTAAGGCATGTGTACGTGTAGGAAGAGAGGAAAGTGATTGGTTCTCAGTGAATGTAGGTTTGCGGCAGGGGTGTGTGATGTCTCCATGGTTGTTTAATTTGTTTATGGATTGGGTTGTTAGGGAGGTGAATGCAAGAGTTTTGGAAAGAGGGGCAAGTATGCAGTCTGTTGTGGATGAGAGAGCTTGGGAAGTGAGTCAGTTGTTGTTCGCTGATGATACTGCGCTGGTGGCTGATTCATGTAAGAAACTGCAGAAGCTGGCGACTGAGTTTGGTAAAGTGTGTGAAAGAAGAAAGTTAAGAGTAAATGTGAATAAGAGCAAGGTTATTAGGTACAGTAGGGTTGAGGGTCAAGTCAATTGGGAGGTAAGTTTGAATGGAGAAAAGCTGGAAGAAGTGAAGTGTTTTAGATATCTGGGAGTGGATCTGGCAGCGAATGGAACCATGGAAGCGGAAGTGAATCATAGGGTGGGGGAGGGGGCGAAAATTCTGGGAGCCTTGAAGAATGTTTGGAAGTCGAGAACATTATCTTGGAAAGCAAAAATGGGTATGTTTGAAGGAATAGTGGTTCCAACAATGTTGTATGGTTGCGAGGCGTGGGCTATGGATAGAGTTGTGCGCAGGAGGGTGGATGTGCTGGAAATGAGATGTTTGAGGACAATATGTGGTGTAAGGTGGTTTGATCGAGTAAGTAATGTAAGGGTGAGAGAGATGTGTGGAAATAAAAAGAGTGTGGTTGAGAGAGCAGAAGAGGGTGTTTTGAAATGGTTTGGTCACATGGAGAGAATGAGTGGGGAAAGATTGACCAAGAGGATATATGTGTCAGAGGTGGAGGGAACGAGGAGGAGTGGAAGACCAAATTGGAGGTGGAAAGATGGAGTGAAAAAGATTTTGTGTGATCGGGGCCTGAACATGCAGGAGGGTGAAAGGCGTGCAAGGAATAGAGTGAATTGGAACGATGTGGTATACCGGGGTTGACGTGCTGTCAATGGATTGAACCAGGGCATGTGAAGTGTCTGGGGTAAACCATGCAAAGTGTGGGGCCTGGATGTTGAAAGGGAGCAGTGGTTTCGGTGCATTATTACATGACAGCTAGAGACTGAGTGTGAACGAATGGGGCCTTTGGTGTTTTTCCTAGCGCTACCTCGCACACATGAGGGGGGAGGGGGTTGTTATTCCATGTGTGGTGAGGTGGCGTTGGGAACAAATAAAGGCAGACAGTATGAATTATGTACATGTGTATATATGTATATGTCTGTGTGTGTATATATATGTGTACATTGAGATGTATAGGTATGTATATTGTGCGTGTGTGGACATGTATGTGTATACATGTGTATGTGGGCGGGTTGGGCCATTCTTTCGTCTGTTTCCTTGCGCTACCTCGCAAATGCGGGAGACAGCGATAAAGCAAATAAATAGTAAAGCATGCGTACAGTTAGGAAGAGAGGAGAGTGATTGGTTCCCATTGCATATTAGTTTGTAGCAGGGGTGTGTGATGTCCCCAAAGTTGTTTAATTTGTTTATGGATGGGGTTGTTAGGGAGGTAAAGCAAGAGTTTTGGAGAGAGGGGTGAGTATGCAGTCTGTTGGGGATGAGAGGGCCTGGGAAGTGAGTCAGTTGTCTTTTGCCAATTATACAGCTCTAGTAGCAGATTCATGCGAGAAACTACAGAGATTGGTGACTGAGTTTGGAAAAGTGTGTGAAAGAAGAAAGTTGAGAGTAAATGTGAACAAAAGCAAGGTTATTAGGTTCAGTACTATTGAGGGACAAACTAATTGGGTTTTAACTTTGAATAGAGAAAATTGGAGGAAGTGAAGTATTTTTGATATCTGGGAATGGACTTTGCAGTGGATAGAACCATGGAAGCAAAAGTGAGTCACAGGGTAGGGGAAGGGGTGAAGGTTCTGGGAAGAATGTGTGAAAGCAGAGAACATTATCTTGGAGTGCAAAAATTGGTATGTTTCAGGGAATAGTAGTTCCAACAATGTTATATGGTTGCGAGGCATGTGCTGTAAATAGGCTTATATGGAGAAGGGTGGATGCGTTGGAAATCAATTGTCTGAGGACAAAATTTGGTATGAGGTGGTTTGATTGGGTAAGTAATGAAAGGGTAAGGGAGATGTGTGGAAAAAAAAGTGTGTGGTTGATAGAGCAGAAGAGGATGTGTTGAGATGGTATGGACATATGGAGAGAATGAGTGAGGAAAGATTGACAAATAGTTATATGTTTCTTAGGAGAAGGGAACAAGGAGAAGCGTGAGACCAAATTGGAGGTGGAAGGATGAAGTGAAAAAGATTTTGAGGATCGTAGCCGAAATGCACAACAAGGTAAAAAGCATGCAGGGGATAAATTGAATTGGAATAATGTGGTATAGTGGGTCGACGTGCTGTCAGTGGACTGAACCAGGGTATATGAAGTGTCTTGGGTAAACCTTGGAAAGGTCTGTAGGGCCTGGACATGGATAGGGAGCTATAGTTCGGTTCATTAAACATGAAAGGTAGAGACTGAGTGTGAACAAATTTGCCTGATTTTATCTGTTTTCCTGATGCTACCTTACTGAAGCAAGGGGTAGCAGTGCTATTTCGTGTAGGGCTGGATGGTGACAGAAATGGATTAAGGCAGGCGAGTAGGAATATGTACATGCGAGTGTGTATATACATATATATTATTTTTATTATTTTTTATTTTGCTTTGTCGCTGTCTCCCGCGACAGCAAGGTAGCGCAAAGAAACATGCTAAAGAATGTCCCAACCCACCCCCATACACATGTATATACATACACATCCACACACGCAAATATACATACCTGTACATCTCAATGTATACATATATATACACACACAGACATGTACATATATACATATGTACATAATTCATACATTCTGCCTTTATTAATTCCCATCGCCACCCCACCAAACGTGAAATAACAACCCCTTCCCCCCGCATGTGCACGAGGTAGTGCTAGGAAAAGACAACAAAGGTCATATTCGTTCACACTCAGTCTCTAGCTGTCATGTATAATGCACTGAAACTACAGCTCCCTTTCCATATCCACACCCCACAGACCTCTCCATGGTTTACCCCAGATGCTTCACATGCCCTGGTTCAATCCATTAACAGCACGTCGACTCTGGTATACCACATCATTCCAATTCATTCTGTTCCTTGCACGCCTTTCACCCTCCTGCATGTTCAGGCCCCGATCACTCAAAATCGTTTTCACTGCTTCTTTCCACCTCCAATTTGGTCTCCCACTTCTCCTCGTTCCCTCCACCTCTGACACATATATCCTCTTGGTCAATCTTTCCTCATTCATTCTTTCCATGTGACCAAACTATTTCAAAACACCCTCTTATGCTCTCTCAACTACACTCTTTTTATTACCACATATCTCTTACCCTATTATCACTTACTTGATCAAACCTCCTCACACCACATATTGTCCTCAAACATCTCATTTCCAGCACATCCTCCCTCCTCCGCACAACTCTGTCCATAGCCCACGCCTTGCAACCATATTACATTGTTGGAACCACTATTCCTTCAAACGTACCCATTTTTGCTTTCCGAGATAATGTTCTCGGCATCCACACATTCTTCAACGCTCCCAGAACTTTCGCCCCCTCCCCCATCCTGATTCACTTCCACTTCCATGGTTCCATCTGCTGCAAATCCACTCCCAGATATCTAAAACACTTCACTTCCTCCAGTTTTTCTCCATTCAAACTTGCCTCCCAATTGACTTCTCCCTCAACCCTACTGTACCTAATAACCTTTGCTCTTATTCACCTGGGCATGATAAGAAAGATCATGAGAGGCAAGTGTTTTGGGAGCAGCTGAGTGAGTGTGTTAGTAGTTTTGATGCACGAGACTGGGTTATAGTGATGGGTGATTTGAATGCAAAGGTGAGTAATGTGGCAGTTGGGGGAATATTTGGTATACAAGTGGTGTTCAGTGTTGTAAATGGAAATGGTTAAGAGCTTGTAGATTTATGTGCTGAAAAAGGACTGGTGATTGGGAATACCTGGTTTAAAAAGAGATATCCATAAGTATACGTATGTAAGTAGGAGTGATGGCCAGAGAGTGTTATTGGATTACGTGTTAATTGATAGGTGCGCGAAAGAGACTTTTGGATGTTAATGTGCTGAGAGGTGCAACTGGAGGGATGTCTGATCATTATCTTGTGGAGGCGAATGTGAAGATTTGTAAAAGTTTTCAGAAAGAAGAGAGAATGTTGGGGTGAAGCGAGCGGTGAGAGTAAGTGAGCTTGGGAAGGAGACTTGTGTGAGGAAGTACTAGGAGAGACTGAGTACAGAAGGGAAAAAGGTGAGAACAAAAGATGGCAGGAGAGTGGGTGAGTAATGGGATGTATTTAGGGAAGCAGTGATAGCTTGCACAAAACATGCTTTTGGCATGAGAAGGGTGGGAGTTGGGCAGATTAGAAAGGGTAGTGAGGGGTGGGATGAAGAAGTAAGATTATTAGTGAAAGAGAAGAGAGAGGCATTTGGATGATTTTTGCAGGGAAATAATGCAAATGAGTGGGAGATGTATAAAAGAAAGAGGCAGGAGGTAAAGAGAAAGGTGCAAGAGGTGAAAAAGAGGGCAAATGAGAATTGGGGTGAGAGAGTATCATTGAATTTTAGGGAGAATAAAAAGATGTTCTGGAAGGAGGTAAATAAAGTACGTAAGACAAGGGAACAAATGGGAACTTCAGTGAAGGGGGCTAATGGGGAGGTCATAACAAGTAGTGGTGATGTGAGAAGGAGATGGAGTATTTTGAAGGTTTGTTGAATGTGTTTGATGATAGAGTGGCAGATATAGTGTGTTTTGGTCGAGGTGGTGTGCAAAGTGAGAGGGTTAGGGAGAATGATTTGGTAAACAGAGAAGGGATAGTAAAAGCTTTGCGGAAAGTAAAAGCAGGCAAGGCAGTGGGTTTGGATGGTATTGCATTGGAATTCATTAGAAAAGGAGGTGACTGTTGTTGTTGACTGGTTGGTAAGGTTATTTAATGCATGTATGACTTGGTGAGGTGACTGAGGATTAGCGGAATGCTTGCATAGTGCCATTGTATAAAGGCAAAGGGGATAAAAGTGAGTGCTCAAATTACAGAGTATCCCTTGGAAATTATATGGGAGGGTATTGGTTGAGAGGGTGAAGGCATGTACAAAGCATCAGATTGGGGAAGAGCAGTGTGGTTTCAGAAGTGGTTGAGTATGTGTGGATCAGGTGTTTGCTTTGAAGAATGTATGTGAGAAATACTTAGAAAAGCAAATGGATTTGTATGTAGCATTTATGGATCTGGAGAAGGCATATGATAAGAGTTGATAGACATACTCTGTGGAAGGTATTAAGAATATATTGTGTGGGAGGCAAGTTGTTAGAAGCAGTGAAAAGTTTTTATCGAGGATGTAAGGCATGTGTACGTGAAGGAAGAGAGGAAAGTTATTTGTTTCTCAGTGGATGTAGGTTTGTGGCAGGTTTGTGTGATGTCTTCATGGTTGTTTAATTTGTTTTTGGATGGGGTTGTTAGGGAGGTGAATGCAAGAATTTTGGAAAGAGGGTCAAGTATGCAGTCTGATATGGATGAGAGAGCTTGGGAAGCGAGTCGATCGTTGTTCGCTGATGATACAGCGCTGGTGGCTGATTCATGTGAGAAACTGCAGAAGCTGGTGACTGAGTTTGGTAAAGTGTGTGAAAGAAGAAAGCTGAGAGTAAATGTTGGAAAGGATCACAATTTTGCGCGTGATCAAGATATTCGTGTAAGGCCACGAGGAAAATGAAACACAATAAGTTCCCAAGTGTACTTTCATGTAATAATCACATCATCAGGGTAGACACGAGAGAAATATAAGTCATGATATGCAAATTTTATTGTTGATGAAATTTGTAAAATGATAACTTTATGAATGCTCATTGTACGTTTTGGACAATCACATGTTTATCAAATGGCACCCTAGTTTCGTCTCTTCGATGTATATCAACTGACTTATACTTCTCTCTTGAGTGTCCTCTAATGATGTGATTATTACATGAAAGTGCACTTGGGAACTTATCGTGGTTCATTTTCCCCCATGGACTCATAAAAATATATTTATTTATTTATTGATTTATTTTGCTTTGTCGCTGTCTCCCGCGTTAGCGAGGTAGCGCAAGGAAACAGACGAAAGAATGGCCCACCTCACCCACATACACATATATATACATACACGTCCACACATGCAATTATACACACCTATACATCTCGGCGTATACATATATGTACACACACAGACACATACATACATACACATGTACATAATTCATACTGTCTGCCTCTATTCATTCCCATCGCCACCCCGCCACACATGAAATAACAACCCCCTCGTGTGCGAGGTTATATTTATTATTTATTTTGCTTTGTCACTGTCTCCTGCGCCTGCGAGGTAGTGCAAGGAAACAGGCAAAAGAAATGGCCCAACCCACCCCCACACACATGCACACACACACACGTCCACACACGCAAACATACACACCCACACATCCCAACGTACTCACATATATACACACACAGACACACACATATACACACATGCACACAATTCACACTGTCTGCCCCTACTCACCCCCATCGCCACCCCGCCACACAAGGAATAACATCCCCCTCCCCCCTCATGTGCACGAGGCAGCGTCAGGAAAAGACAACAAAGGCCCCATTCGCTCGCACTCAGTCTCCAGCTGCCATGCAATAATGCCCGAAACCACAGCTCCCTTTCCACATCCAGGCCCCACAGAACTTTCCATGGTTTACCCCAGACGCTTCACATGCCCTGATTCAATCCATTGACAGCACGTTGACCCCGGTATACCACATCGATCCAATTTACTCTATTCCTTGCCTGCCTTTCACCCTCCTGCATGTTCAGGCCCCGATCACTCAAAACCTTTTTCACTCCTTTCCACCTCCAATTTGGTCTCCCACTTCTCCTTGTTCCCTCCACCTCCGACACATGTATCCTCTTGGTCAATCTTTCCTCACTCATTCTCTCCATGTGCCCAAACCATTTCAAAACACCCTCTTCTGCTCTCTCAATCACGCTCTTTTTATTTCCACACATCTCTCTTACCCTTACATTACTTACTTGCTCAAACCACCTCACACCACTTATTGTCCTCAAACATCTTCCTACACGTACACATGCCTTACATCCTCGATAAAAACTTTCCACTGCTTCTAACAACTTGCCTCCCACACCATATATTCTTAGTACTTTCCACAGAGCATCTCTATCAACTCTATCATATGCCTTCTCCAGATCCATAAATGCTACATATAAATCCATTTGCTTTTCTAAGTATTTCTCACATACATTCTTCAAAGCAAACACCTGATCCACACATCCTCTACCACTTCTGAAACCACACTGCTCTTCCCCAGTCTGATGCTCTGTACATGCCTTCACCCTCTCAATCAATACTCTCCCATATAATTTACCAGGAATACTCAACAAACTTATACCTCTGTAATTTGAGCACTCACTCTTATCCCCTTTGCCTTTGTACAATGGCACTATGCAAGCATTCCGCCAATCCTCAGGCACCTCACCATGAATCATACATACATTAAATAACCTTACCAACCAGTCAACAGTACAGTCACCCCCTTTTTTAATAAATTCCACTGCAATACCACCCAAACCTGCTGCCATGCCGGCTTTCATCTTCCGCAATGCTTTTACTACCTCTTCTCTGTTTACCAAATCATTTTCCCTAACCCTCTCACTTTGCACACCACCTCGACCAAAACACCCTATATCTGCCACTCTATCATCAAACACATTCAACAAACCTTCAAAATACTCACTCCATCTCCTTCTCACATCACCACTACTTGTTATCACCTCCCCATTAGCCCCTTCACTGAAGTTCCCATTTGCTCCCTTGTCTTACGCACTTTATTTACCTCCTTCCAGAACATCTTTTTATTCTCCCTAAAATTTAATGATACTCTCTCACCCCAACTCTCATTTGCCCTCTTTTTCACCTCTTGCACCTTTCTCTTGACCTCCTGCCTCTTATTTTTATACATCTCCCACTCATTTGCATTTTTTCCCTGCAAAAATTGTCCAAATGCCTCTCTCTTCTCTTTCACTAATATTCTTACTTCTTCAACCCACCACTCGCTATGCTTTCTAATCAACCCACCTCCCATGCTTCTCATGCCACAAGCATCTTTTGCGCAATCCATCACTGCTTCCCTAAATACATCCCATTCCTCCCCCACTCCCCTTACCTCCTTTGTTCTCACCTTTTTCCATTCTGTACTCAGTCTCTCCTGATACTTCCTCACACAAGTCTCCTTCCCAAGCTCACTTACTCTCACCACCCTCTTCACCCCAACTTTCTCTCTTCTGAGAACCCATACAAATCTTCACGCGCCTATCAATTAACACGTAATCCAATAACGCTCTCTGGCCATCTCTCCTACTTATATATGTATACTTATGTATATCTCGCTTATTAAACCAGGTATTCCCAATCACCAGTCCTTTTTCAGCACATAAATCTACAAGCTCTTCACCATTTCCAAAACTGAACACCCCATGTATACCAATTATTCCCTCAACTGCGAGGTATCGCTAGGAAAAGACAAAGGCTACATTCATTCTCACTCAGTCTCTAGCTGTCATGTAATAATGCACCGAAACCACAGCTCCCTTTCCACATCCAGGCCCCACAGAACTCTCCATGGTTTACCCCAGACACTTCACATGCCCTGATTCAATCCATTGACAGCACGTCGACCCAAGTATACCACATCATTCCAATTCACTCTATTTCTTGCATACCTTTCACCCTCCTATATGTTCAGACCCCGATCACTCAAAATCTTTTTCACTCCATATTTCCACCTCCAATTTTGTCTCCCACTTCTCTTCATTCCCTACACCTTTGATACATATATCCTCTTGGTCAATCTTTCCTCACTCATTCTCTCCATGTGACCAAACCATTTCAAAACACCCTTTTCTGCTCTCTCAACCACAAACTTTTTATTACCACACATCAATCTTACTCTATTATTCTTACTCGATCAAACCACCTCACACCACATATTATCCTCAAACATCTCATTTCCAGCACATCCATCCTCCTCCGCTTAACCCTATCTATAGCCCATGCTTCACAACCATATAACATTGTTGGAACCACTATTCCTTCAAACATACCCATTTTTTGCTTTCCGAGATAATGATATCGCATTCCACACATTCTTCAACTCTCCCAGAACTTTCACCCCTACCCCACCCTATGACTCGATTCTGCTTCCGTGGTTCCATTCTCTGCCAAATCCACTCTCAGATATCTAAAACACTTCACTTCCTCTAGGTTTTCTCCATTCAAACTCACCTCCCAACTGACTTCTCCCTCAACCCTACTGTAACTAATAATTACCTTGCTTTTATTCACATTTACTCTCAGCATTCCTCTTTCACATACTTTACCAAACTCAATCACCAGCTTCTGCAGTTTCTCACCCGAATCAGCCACCAGCGCTTTATCGTCAGCGAATAATAACTAACTCACTTCCCAAGCCCTCTCATCCACAACAGACTGCATACTTGCCCCTCTCTCCAAAACTCTTGCATTCATTTCCCTAACAACCCTATCCATAAGCAAAATTCAACAACCATGGAGACATCACGCACCCCTGCTGCAAACCTACATTCACTGAGAATCAATCACTTTCCTCTCTTCCTACACGTACACATGCCTTACATCCTCGATAAAAACTTTTCATTGCTTCTAACACCTTGCCCCCCACATCATATATTCTTAATACCTGCCACAGAGCATCTCTATCAGCTCTATCATATGCCTTCTCCAGATCCATAAATGCTACATACAAATCCCTTTGTTTTTCTAAGTATTTCTCACATACATTCTTCAAAGCAAACACCTTATCCACACATCCTGTACCACTTCTGAAACCACACTGCTCTTCCCCAATCTGATGCTCTGTACATGGCTTCACCCTGTCAATCAATACCCTCCCCTATGATTTCCCAGGAATACTCAACAAACTTATACCTCTGTAATTTGAGCACTCACTTTTATCCCCTTTGCCTTTGTACAATGGCACTATGCAAGCATTTCACCAATCCTCAAGCACCTCACCATGAATCATACATACATTGAATAACCTTACCAACCAGTCAACAATACAGTCACCCCCTTTTTTTGATAAATTCCACTGCAATACCATCCAAACCCGCTGCCTTGCCAGCTTTTATCTTACGCAAAGCTTTTACTACCTCTTCTCTGTTTACCAAATCATTTTCCCGAACTCTCTCACTTTGCACACCACCTCGACCAAAACACCCTATATCAGCCACTCTATCATCAAACACATTCAACAAACCTTCAAAATTCTCACTCCATCTCCTTCTCACATCACCACTGGGGTAAACCATGGAAAGTTCTGTGGGACCTGGATGTGGAAAGGGAGCTGTGGTTTCGGTGCATTATTACATGACAGCTAGAGACTGAGTGTAAACGAATGTGGCCTTTGTTATCTTTTCCTAGCGCTACCTCGCACACATTTGGGGGGAGGGGGTTGTTATTTCATGTGTGGGAAGGTGGCGATGGTAATGAATAAAGGTAGACAGTATGAATTATGTACATATGTATATATGTATATGTCTGTGTGTGTATATGTGTGTATACATTGAGATGTATAGGTATGTATATTTGCGTGTATGGATGTGTATGTATATACATGTGTATGTGGGTGGGTTGGGCCATTCTTTCGTCTGTTTCCTTGTGCTCCCTCGCTAATGCAGGAGACAGCGACAAAGCAGAACAATAAATTATATAATAATAATAATATATATTTTTTTTTTCTTTTTTTTTTTTTTGCCGCTGTCTCCCACGTTTGCGAGGTAGCGCAAGGAAACAGACGAAAGAAATGGCCCATCCCACCCCCATACACATGCCTTGATTCAATCCACTGACAGCACGTCAACCCCGGTATACCACATCGCTCCAATTCACTCTATTCTTTGCCCTCCTTTCACCCTCCTGCATGTTTAGGCCCCGATCACACAAAATCTTTTTCACTCCATCTTTCCACCTCCAATTTGGTCTCCCACTTCTCGTTCCCTCCACCTCCCACACATATATCCTCTTGGTCAATCTTTCCTCACTCATTCTCTCCATGTGCCCAAACCATTTCAAAACATCCTCTTCTGCTCTCTCAACCACACTCTTTTTATTTCCACACATCTCTCTTACCCTTACGTTACTTACTCGATCAAACCACCTCACACCACACATTGTCCTCAAACATCTCATTTCCAGCACATCCATCCTCCTGCGCACAACTCTATCCATAGCCCACGCCTTGCAGCCATACAACATTGTTGGAACCACTATTCCTTCAAACATACCCATTTTTGCTTTCCGAGATAATGTTCTCGACTTCCACACATTCTTCAAGGCTCCCAGGATTTTCGCCCCCTCCCCCACCCTATGATCCACTTCCGCTTCCATGGTTCCATCCGCTGCCAGATCCACTCCCAGATATCTAAAACACTTCACTTCCTCCAGTTTTTCTCCATTCAAACTTACCTCCCAATTGACTTGACCCTCAACCCTACTGTACCTAATTACCTTGCTCTTGTTCACATTTACTCTTAACTTTCTTCTTTCACACACTTTACCAAACTCAGTCACCAGCTTCTGCAGTTTCTCACATGAATCAGCCACCAGCGCAGTAACATCAGCAAACAACAACTGACTCACTTCCCAAGCTCTCTCATCCACAGCAGACTTCATACTTGCCCCTCTTTCCAAAACTCTTGCATTCACCTCCCTAACAACCCCATCCATAAACAAATTAAACAACCATGGAGACATCACACACCCCTGCCGCAAACCTACATTCACTGAGAACCAATCACTTTCCTCTCTTCCTACACGTACACATGCCTTACATCCTTGATAAAAACTTTTCACTGCTTCTAACAACTTGCCTCCCACACCATATATTCTTAATACCTTCCACAGAGCATCTCTATCAACTCTATCATATGCCTTCTCCAGATCCATAAATGCTACATACAAATCCATTTGCTTTTCTAAGTATTTCTCACATACATTCTTCAAAGCAAACACCTGATCCACACATCCTCTACCACTTCTGAAACCACACTGCTCTTCCCCAATCTGATGCTCTGTACATACCTTCACCCTCTCAATCAATACCCTCCCATATAATTTACCAGGAATACTCAACAAACTTATACCTCTGTAATTTGAGCACTCACTCTTATCCCCTTTGCCTTTGTACAATGGCAGTATGCACGCATTCCGCCAATCCTGAGACACCTCGCCGTAAGTCATACATACATTAAATAACCTTACCAACCAGTCAACAATACAGTCACCCCCTTTTTTAATAAATTCCACTGCAATACCATCCAAACCTGCTGCCTTGCCCGCTTTCATCTTCCGCAAAGCTTTTACTACCTCTTCCCTGTTTACCAAATCATTTTCCCTAACCCTCTCACTTTGCACACCACCTCGACCAAAACACCCTATATCTGCCACTCTATCATCAAACACATTCAACAAACCTTCAAAATACTCACTCCATCTCCTTCTCACATCACCACTACTTGTTATCACCTCCCCATTTGCGCCCTTCACTGAAGTTCCCATTTGCTCCCTTGTCTTACGCACTTTATTTACCTCCTTCCAGAACATCTTTTTATTCTCCCTAGAATTTAATGATACTCTCTCACCCCAACTCTCACTTGCCCTCTTTTTCATCTCTTGCACCTTTCTCTTGACCTCCTGTCTCTTTCTTTTATACATCTCCCACTCAGTTGCATTTTTTCCCTGCAAAAATCGTCCAAATACCTCTCTCTTCTCTTTCACTAATAATCTTACTTCTTCATCCCACCACTCACTACCCTTTCTAATCAAGCCACCTCCCACTCTTCTCATGCCACAAGCATCTTTTGCGCAATCCATCACTGATTCCCTAAATACATCCCATTCCTCCCCCACTCCCCTTACTTCCATTGTTCTCACCTTTTTCCATTCTGTACTCAGTCTCTCCTGGTACTTCCTCACACAAGTCTCCTTCCCAAGCTCACTTACTCTCACCACCCTCTTCACCCCAACATTCACTCTTCTTTTCTGAAAACCCATACAAATCTTCACGTTCGCCTCCACAAGATAATGATCAGACGTCCCTCCAGTTGCACCTCTCAGCACATTAACATCCAAAAGTCTCTCTTTCGTGTGCCTGTCAATTAACATGTAATCCAATAACGCTCTTTGGCCATCTCTCCTACTTACATACGTATAATTATGTATTTTTTTTTTTTTTTGCCGCTGTCTCCTGCGTTTGCGAGGTAGCGAAAGGAAACAGACGAAAGAAATGGCCCAACCCACTCCCATACACATGTATATACATACGTCCACACATGCAAATATACATACCTACACAGCTTTCCATGGTTTACCCCAGACGCTTCACATGCCCTGATTCAATCCACTGACAGCACGTCAACCCCGGTATACCACATCGCTCCAATTCACTCTATTCCTTGCCCTCCTTTCACTCTCCTGCATGTTCAGGCCCCGATCACACAAAATCTTTTTCACTCCATCTTTCCACCTCCAATTTGGTCTCCCTCTTCTCCTCGTTCCCTCCACCTCCGACACATATATCCTCTTGGTCAATCTTTCCTCACTCATTCTCTCCATGTGCCCAAACCATTTCAAAACACCCTCTTCTGCTCTCATGTGCCCAAACCATTTCAAAACACCCTCTTCTGCTCTCTCAACCACGCTCTTTTTATTTCCACACATCTCTCTTACCCTTACGTTACTTACTCGATCAAACCACCTCACACCACACATTGTCCTCAAACATCTCATTTCCAGCACATCCATCCTCCTGCGCACAACTCTATCCATAGCCCACGCCTCGCAACCATACAACATTGTTGGAACCACTATTCCTTCAAACATACCCGTTTTTGCTTTCCAAGATAATGTTCTCGACTTCCACACATTCTTCAAGGCTCCCAGAATTTTCACCTCCTCCCCCACCCTATGATCCACTTCCGCTTCCATGGTTTCATCCGCTGCCAGATCCACTCCCAGATATCTAAAACACTTCACTTCCTCCAGTTTTTCTCCATTCAAACTCACCTCCCAATTGACTTGACCCTCAACCCTACTGTACCTAATAACCTTGCTCTTATTAACATTTACTCTTAACTTTCTTCTTTCACACACTTTACCAAACTCAGTCACCAGCTTCTGCAGTTTCTCACATGAATCAGCCACCAGCGCTGTATCATCAGCGAACAACAACTGACTCACTTCCCAAGCTCTCTCATCCCCAACAGACTTCATACTTGCCCCTCTTTCCAAAACTCTTGCATTCACCTCCCTAACAACCCCATCCATAAACAAATTAAACAACCATGGAGACATCACACACCCCTGCCGCAAACCTACATTCACTGAGAACCAATCACTTTCCTCTCTTCCTACACGTACACATGCCTTACATCCTCGATAAAAACTTTTCACTGCTTCTAACAACTTGCCTCCCACACCATATATTCTTAATATCTTCCACAGAGCATCTCTATCAACTCTATCATATGCCTTCTCCAGATCCATAAATGCTACATACAAATCCATTTGCTTTTCTAAGTATTTCTCACATACATTCTTCAAAGCAAACACCTGATCCACACATCCTCTACCACTTCTGAAACCACACTGCTCTTCCCCAATCTGATGCTCTGTACATGCCTTCACCCTCTCAATCAATACCCTCCCATATAATTTACCAGGAATACTCAACAAACTTATAACTCTGTAATTTGAGCACTCACTCTTATCCCCTTTGCCTTTGTACAATGGCACTATGCACGCATTCCGCCAATCCTCAGGCACCTCACCGTGAGTCATACATACATTAAATAACCTTACCAACCAGTCAACAATACAGTCACCCCCTTTTTTAATAAATTCCACTGCAATACCATCCAAACCTGCTGCCTTGCCGGCTTTCATCTTCCGCAAAGCTTTTACTACCTCTTCTCTGTTTACTAAATCATTTTCCCTAACCCTCTCACTTTGCACACCACCTCGACCAAAACACCCTATATCTGCCACTCTATCATCAAACACATTCAACAAACCTTCAAAATACTCACTCCATCTCCTTCTCACATCACCACTACTTGTTATCACCTCCCCATTTGCGCCCTTCACTGAAGTTCCCATTTGCTCCCTTGTCTTACGCACTTTATTTACCTCCTTCCAGAACATCTTTTTATTCTCCCTAAAATTTAATGATACTCTCTCACCCCAACTCTCATTTGTCCTTTTTTTCACCTCTTGCACCTTTCTCTTGACCTCCTGTCTCTTTCTTTTATACGTCTCCCACTCAATTGCATTTTTTCCCTGGAAAAATCGTCCAAATGCCTCTCTCTTCTGATTCACTAATACTCTTACTTCTTCATCCCACCACTCACTACCCTTTCTAATCAACCCACCTCCCACTCTTCTCATGCCACAAGCATACTTATGTATATCTCGCTTTTTAAACCAGGTATTCCCAATCACCAATATATGTATATATATATATATATATATATATATATATATATATATATATATATATATATATATATATTTTTTTTTAGTCATTTCAAGCTAGAAGTTTCAGATTTCTAAATTGTTTCTTACATTTTTCATATGTATATATATGTATGTGTGTGTGTGTGTGTGTATATGTACGTATGTATGTGTATGTGTGTGTATGTGTATATGTATATATATATGTATATTATCCCTGGGGATAGGGGTGAAAGAATACTTCCCACGTATTCCTCGCGTGTCGTAGAAAGCGACTAGAGGGGACGGGAGCGGGGGGCCAGAAATCCTCCCCTCCTTGTATTAACTTTCTAAAATGGGAAACAGAAGAAGGAGTCACGCAGGGAGTGCTCATCCTCCTCGAAGGCTCAGAGTGGGGTGCCTAAATGTGTGTGGATGTAACCAAGATGTGAAAAAAGGAGAGATAGGTAGTATGTTTGAGGAAAGGAACCTGGATGTTTTGGCTCTGAGTGAAACGAAGCTCAAGGGTAAAGGGGAAGAGTGGTTTGGGAATGTCTGGGGAGTAAAGTCAGGGGTTAGTGAGAGGACAAGAGCAAGGGAAGGAGTAGCAATACTCCTGAAACAGGAGTTGTGGGAGTATGTGATAGAATGTAAGAAAGTAAATTCTCGATTAATATGGGTAAAACTGAAAGTTGATGGAGAGAGGTGGGTGATTATTGGTGCATATGCACCTGGGCATGAGAAGAAAGATCATGAGAGGCAAGTGTTTTGGGAGCAGCTGAATGAGTGTGTTAGTGGTTTTGATGCACAAGACTGGGTTATAGTGATGGGTGATTTGAATGCAAAGGTGAGTAATGTGGCAGTTGAGGGAATAATTGGTATACATGGGGTGTTCAGTGTTGTAAATGGAAATGGTGAAGAGCTTGTAGATTTATGTGCTGAAAAAGGACTGATGATTGGGAATACCTGGTTTAAAAAGCGAGATATACATAAGTATACTTATGTAAGTAGGAGAGATGGCCAGAGAGCGTTATTGGATTACGTGTTAATTGACAGGCGTGCGAAAGAGAGACTTTTGGATGTTAATGTGCTGAGAGGTGCAACTGGAGGGATGTCTGATCATTATCTTGTGGAGGCTAAGGTGAAGATTTGTATGGGTTTTCAGAAAAGAAGAGTGAATGTTGGGGTGAAGAGGGTGGTGAGAGTAAGTGAGCTTGGGAAGGAGACCTGTGTGAGGATGTACCAGGAGAGACTGAGTAGAGAATGGAAAAAGGTGAGAACAATGGAAGTAAGGGGAGTGGGGGAGGAATGGGATGTATTTAGGGAATCAGTGATGGATTGCGCAAAAGATGCTTGTGGCATGAGAAGAGTGGGAGGTGGGTTGATTAGAAAGGGTAGTGAGTGGTGGGATGAAGAAGTAAGAGTATTAGTGAAAGAGAAGAGAGAGGCATTTGGACGATTTTTGCAGGGAAAAAATGCAATTGAGTGGGAGATGTATAAAAGAAAGAGACAGGAGGTCAAGAGAAAGGTGCAAGAGGTGAAAAAAAGGGCAAATGAGAGTTGGGGTGAGAGAGTATCATTAAATTTTAGAGAGAATAAAAAGATGTTCTGGAAGGAGGTAAATAAAGTGCGTAAGACAAGGGAGCAAATGGGAACTTCAGTGAAGGGCGCAAATGGGGAGGTGATAACAAGTAGTGGTGATGTGAGAAGGAGATGGAGTGAGTATTTTGAAGGTTTGTTGAATGTGTTTGATGATAGAGTGGCAGATATAGGGTGTTTTGGTCGAGGTGGTGTGCAAAGTGAGAGGGTTAGGGAAAATGATTTGGTAAACAGAGAAGAGGTAGTGAAAGCTTTGCGGAAGATGAAAGCCGGCAAGGCAGCAGGTTTGGATGGTATTGCAGTGGAATTTATTAAAAAAGTGGGTGACTGTATTGTGGACTGGTTGGTAAGGTTATTTAATGTATGTATGACTCAAGAAGCTGGTGACTGAGTTTGGTAAAGTGTGTGGAAGAAGAAAGTTAAGAGTAAATGTGAATAAGAGCAAGGTTATTAGGTACAGTAGGGTTGAGGGTCAAGTCAATTGGGAGGTGAGTTTGAATGGAGAAAAACTGGAGGAAGTGAAGTGTTTTAGATATCTGGGAGTGGATCTGGCAGCGGATGGAACCATGGAAGCGGAAGTGGATCATAGGGTGGGGGAGGGGGCGAAAATTCTGGGGGCCTTGAAGAATGTGTGGAAGTCGAGAACATTAACTCGGAAAGCAAAAATGGGTATGTTTGAAGGAATAGTGGTTCCAACAATGTTGTATGGTTGCGAGGCGTGGGCTTTGGATGGAGTTGTGTGCAGGAGGATGGATGTGCTGGAAATGAGATGTTTGAGGACAATGTGTGGTGTGAGGTGGTTTGATCGAGTAAGTAACGTAAGGGTAAGAGAGATGTGTGGAAATAGAAAGAGCGTGGTTGAGAGAGCAGAAGAGGGTGTTTTGAAGTGGTTTGGTCACATGGAGAGAATGAGTGAGGAAAGATTGACCAAGAGGATATATGTGTCGGAGGTGGAGGGAACGAGGAGAAGAGGGAGACCAAATTGGAGGTGGAAAGATGGAGTGAAAAAGATTGTGTGTGATCGGGGCCTGAACATGCAGGAGGGTGAAAGTAGGGCAAGGAATAGAGTGAATTGGAGCGATGTGGTATACCGGGGTTGACGTGCTGTCAGTGGATTGAATCAAGGCATGTGAAGCGTCTGGGGTAAACCATGGAAAGCTGTGTAGGTATGTATATTTGCGTGTGTGGATGTATGTATATACATGTGTATGGGGGGGTTGGGCCATTTCTTTCGCCTGTTTACTTGCGCTACCTCGCAAATGCAGGAGACAGCGACAAAGTATAATAAAAAAAAAAAAATAAAAAATATATATATATATATATATATATATACACATATATATATATATTTTTTTTTATTTTGCTTTGTTGCTGTCTCCTGCATTAGCGAGGTAGCGCAAGGAAACAGACGAAAGAATGGCCCAACCCACCCACATACATATGTATATAAATACACATCCACACACCCAAATATACATCCTTTTCATCTCAATGTATACATATATATACACACACAGACAGATACATATATACACATGTACATAATTCATAATGTCTGCCTTTATTCTTTCCCATTGCCACCTCACCACACGTGGAATAACAACCCCCTTCCCCCTCATATGTGCGAGGTAGCGATAGGAAAAGACAACAAAGGCCCCATTCGTTTACACTCTGTCTCTATATGTCATGTAATAATGCACTGAAACCACAGCTCCCCTTCCACATCCAGGCCCCACAGAACTTTCCATGGTTTACCCCAGACACTTCACATGCCCTGGTTCAATCCATTGACAGCACGTCAACCCCAGTATACCACATTGTTCCAATTTACTCTATTCCTTGCACAACTTTCACCCTCCCACATGTTCAGGCCCCGATCACTCAAAATCTTTTTCACTCCATCTTTCCACCTCCAATTTGGTCTCCCACTTCTCCTCGTTCCCTCCACCTCTGACACATATATCCTCTTGGTCAATCTTTCCTCACTCATTCTCTCCATGTGACCAAACCATTTCAAAACACCATTTTTGCTCTCTCAACCACACTCTTTTTATTACCACACATCTCTCGTACCCTTACATTACTTACTCGATCAAACCACCTCACACCACATATTGTCCTGAAACATCTCATTTCCAACACATCCACCCTGCTGCGCACAGCTCTATCCATAGCCCATGTCTCGCAACCATACAACATTGGTGGAACCACAATTCCTTCAAACATACCCATTTTTGCTTTCCGAGATAATGTTCTCCACTTCCATACATTTTTCAAGGCTCCCAGAATTTTCGCCCCTTCCCCCACCCTATGATTCACTTCCACTTCCATGGTTCCATCCGCTGCCAAATCCACTCCCAGATATCTAAAACACTTCACTTCCTCCAGTTTTTCTCCATTCAAACTTACCTCCCAATTGACTTGACCCTCAACCCTACTGTACCTAATAACCTTGCTCTTATTTACATTTACTCTCAACTTTCTTCTTTCACACACCTTACCAAACTCAGTCACCAGCTTCTGCAGTTTATCACATGAATCAGTCACCAGTGCTGTATCATCAGTGAACAACAACTGACTCACTTCCCAAGGTCTCTCATCCACAACAGACTGCATACTTGCCCATTTTTCCAAAAATCTTGCATTCACCTCCCTAACAACCCCATCCATAAACGAATTAAACAACCATGGAGACATCGCACACCCCTGCCACAAAACTACATTCACTGAGAACCAATCACTTTCCTCTCTTCCTACACTTTACCATGCCTTACATCCTCAATAAAAACTTTTCACTACTTCTAACAACTTGCCTCCCACACCATATATTCTTAATACCTTCCACAGAGCATCTCTATCAACTCTATCATATGCCTTCTCCAGATCCATAAATGCTAAATACAAATCCATTTGCTTTTCTTAAGTATTTCTCACATACATTCTTCAAAGCAAACACCTGATCCACACATCCTCTACCACTTCTGAAACCACACTGATCTTCCCCAATCTGATGCTCTGTACATGCCTTCACCCTCTCAATCAATACCCTCCCATATAATTTCCCATGAATACTCAACAAACTTATACCTCTGTAATATGAGCACTCACCCTTATCCCCTTTGCCTTTGTACAATGTCACTATGGAAGCATTCTGCCAATCCTCAGGCACCTCACCATGAATCATACATACATTAAATAACCTTACCAACCTGTCAACGATACAGTCACCCCCTTTTTTAATAAATTCCATTGCAATACCATCCAAACCCACTGCCTTGCCGGCTTTCATCTTCCACAAAGCTTTTACTACCTCATCTCTGTTTTCCAAATCATTTTCCCTAACCCTCTCACTTTGCACACCACCTCGACCAAAACACCCTATATCTGCCACTCTATCATGAAGTACATTCAACAAACCTTCAAAATACTGACTCCATCTCCTTCTCACATCATCACTACATGATATCACCTCCCCATTAGCCCCCTTCACTGAAGTTCCCATTTGCTCCCTTGTCTTATGCACTTTATTTGCCTCCTTCCAGAAAATCTTTTTATCCTCCCTAAAATTTAATGATACTCTCTCACCCCAACTCTCATTTGCCCTCTTTTTCACCTCTTGCACCTTTCTCTTGACCTCCTGTCTCTTTCTTTTATACGTCTCCCACTCATTTGCATTTTTTTTCCCTGGAAAAATCGTCCAAATGCCTCTCTCTTCTGATTCACTAATAATCTTACTTCTTCATCCCACCACTCACTACCCTTTCTAATCAGCCCACCTCCCACTCTTCTCATGCCACAAGCATACTTATGTATATCTCGCTTTTTAAACCAGGTATTCCCAATCACCAATATATGTATATATATATATATATATATATATATATATATATATATATATATATATATATATATATATATTTTTTTTTAGTCATTTCAAGCTAGAAGTTTCAGATTTCTAAATTGTTTCTTACATTTTTCATATGTATATATATGTATGTGTGTGTGTGTGTGTGTATATGTACGTATGTATGTGTATGTGTGTGTATGTGTATATGTATATATATATGTATATTATCCCTGGGGATAGGGGTGAAAGAATACTTCCCACGTATTCCTCGCGTGTCGTAGAAAGCGACTAGAGGGGACGGGAGCGGGGGGCCAGAAATCCTCCCCTCCTTGTATTAACTTTCTAAAATGGGAAACAGAAGAAGGAGTCACGCAGGGAGTGCTCATCCTCCTCGAAGGCTCAGAGTGGGGTGCCTAAATGTGTGTGGATGTAACCAAGATGTGAAAAAAGGAGAGATAGGTAGTATGTTTGAGGAAAGGAACCTGGATGTTTTGGCTCTGAGTGAAACGAAGCTCAAGGGTAAAGGGGAAGAGTGGTTTGGGAATGTCTGGGGAGTAAAGTCAGGGGTTAGTGAGAGGACAAGAGCAAGGGAAGGAGTAGCAATACTCCTGAAACAGGAGTTGTGGGAGTATGTGATAGAATGTAAGAAAGTAAATTCTCGATTAATATGGGTAAAACTGAAAGTTGATGGAGAGAGGTGGGTGATTATTGGTGCATATGCACCTGGGCATGAGAAGAAAGATCATGAGAGGCAAGTGTTTTGGGAGCAGCTGAATGAGTGTGTTAGTGGTTTTGATGCACAAGACTGGGTTATAGTGATGGGTGATTTGAATGCAAAGGTGAGTAATGTGGCAGTTGAGGGAATAATTGGTATACATGGGGTGTTCAGTGTTGTAAATGGAAATGGTGAAGAGCTTGTAGATTTATGTGCTGAAAAAGGACTGATGATTGGGAATACCTGGTTTAAAAAGCGAGATATACATAAGTATACTTATGTAAGTAGGAGAGATGGCCAGAGAGCGTTATTGGATTACGTGTTAATTGACAGGCGTGCGAAAGAGAGACTTTTGGATGTTAATGTGCTGAGAGGTGCAACTGGAGGGATGTCTGATCATTATCTTGTGGAGGCTAAGGTGAAGATTTGTATGGGTTTTCAGAAAAGAAGAGTGAATGTTGGGGTGAAGAGGGTGGTGAGAGTAAGTGAGCTTGGGAAGGAGACCTGTGTGAGGATGTACCAGGAGAGACTGAGTAGAGAATGGAAAAAGGTGAGAACAATGGAAGTAAGGGGAGTGGGGGAGGAATGGGATGTATTTAGGGAATCAGTGATGGATTGCGCAAAAGATGCTTGTGGCATGAGAAGAGTGGGAGGTGGGTTGATTAGAAAGGGTAGTGAGTGGTGGGATGAAGAAGTAAGAGTATTAGTGAAAGAGAAGAGAGAGGCATTTGGACGATTTTTGCAGGGAAAAAATGCAATTGAGTGGGAGATGTATAAAAGAAAGAGACAGGAGGTCAAGAGAAAGGTGCAAGAGGTGAAAAAAAGGGCAAATGAGAGTTGGGGTGAGAGAGTATCATTAAATTTTAGAGAGAATAAAAAGATGTTCTGGAAGGAGGTAAATAAAGTGCGTAAGACAAGGGAGCAAATGGGAACTTCAGTGAAGGGCGCAAATGGGGAGGTGATAACAAGTAGTGGTGATGTGAGAAGGAGATGGAGTGAGTATTTTGAAGGTTTGTTGAATGTGTTTGATGATAGAGTGGCAGATATAGGGTGTTTTGGTCGAGGTGGTGTGCAAAGTGAGAGGGTTAGGGAAAATGATTTGGTAAACAGAGAAGAGGTAGTGAAAGCTTTGCGGAAGATGAAAGCCGGCAAGGCAGCAGGTTTGGATGGTATTGCAGTGGAATTTATTAAAAAAGTGGGTGACTGTATTGTGGACTGGTTGGTAAGGTTATTTAATGTATGTATGACTCAAGAAGCTGGTGACTGAGTTTGGTAAAGTGTGTGGAAGAAGAAAGTTAAGAGTAAATGTGAATAAGAGCAAGGTTATTAGGTACAGTAGGGTTGAGGGTCAAGTCAATTGGGAGGTGAGTTTGAATGGAGAAAAACTGGAGGAAGTGAAGTGTTTTAGATATCTGGGAGTGGATCTGGCAGCGGATGGAACCATGGAAGCGGAAGTGGATCATAGGGTGGGGGAGGGGGCGAAAATTCTGGGGGCCTTGAAGAATGTGTGGAAGTCGAGAACATTAACTCGGAAAGCAAAAATGGGTATGTTTGAAGGAATAGTGGTTCCAACAATGTTGTATGGTTGCGAGGCGTGGGCTTTGGATGGAGTTGTGTGCAGGAGGATGGATGTGCTGGAAATGAGATGTTTGAGGACAATGTGTGGTGTGAGGTGGTTTGATCGAGTAAGTAACGTAAGGGTAAGAGAGATGTGTGGAAATAGAAAGAGCGTGGTTGAGAGAGCAGAAGAGGGTGTTTTGAAGTGGTTTGGTCACATGGAGAGAATGAGTGAGGAAAGATTGACCAAGAGGATATATGTGTCGGAGGTGGAGGGAACGAGGAGAAGAGGGAGACCAAATTGGAGGTGGAAAGATGGAGTGAAAAAGATTGTGTGTGATCGGGGCCTGAACATGCAGGAGGGTGAAAGTAGGGCAAGGAATAGAGTGAATTGGAGCGATGTGGTATACCGGGGTTGACGTGCTGTCAGTGGATTGAATCAAGGCATGTGAAGCGTCTGGGGTAAACCATGGAAAGCTGTGTAGGTATGTATATTTGCGTGTGTGGATGTATGTATATACATGTGTATGGGGGGGTTGGGCCATTTCTTTCGCCTGTTTACTTGCGCTACCTCGCAAATGCAGGAGACAGCGACAAAGTATAATAAAAAAAAAAAAATAAAAAATATATATATATATATATATATATATACACATATATATATATATTTTTTTTTATTTTGCTTTGTTGCTGTCTCCTGCATTAGCGAGGTAGCGCAAGGAAACAGACGAAAGAATGGCCCAACCCACCCACATACATATGTATATAAATACACATCCACACACCCAAATATACATCCTTTTCATCTCAATGTATACATATATATACACACACAGACAGATACATATATACACATGTACATAATTCATAATGTCTGCCTTTATTCTTTCCCATTGCCACCTCACCACACGTGGAATAACAACCCCCTTCCCCCTCATATGTGCGAGGTAGCGATAGGAAAAGACAACAAAGGCCCCATTCGTTTACACTCTGTCTCTATATGTCATGTAATAATGCACTGAAACCACAGCTCCCCTTCCACATCCAGGCCCCACAGAACTTTCCATGGTTTACCCCAGACACTTCACATGCCCTGGTTCAATCCATTGACAGCACGTCAACCCCAGTATACCACATTGTTCCAATTTACTCTATTCCTTGCACAACTTTCACCCTCCCACATGTTCAGGCCCCGATCACTCAAAATCTTTTTCACTCCATCTTTCCACCTCCAATTTGGTCTCCCACTTCTCCTCGTTCCCTCCACCTCTGACACATATATCCTCTTGGTCAATCTTTCCTCACTCATTCTCTCCATGTGACCAAACCATTTCAAAACACCATTTTTGCTCTCTCAACCACACTCTTTTTATTACCACACATCTCTCGTACCCTTACATTACTTACTCGATCAAACCACCTCACACCACATATTGTCCTGAAACATCTCATTTCCAACACATCCACCCTCCTGCGCACAGCTCTATCCATAGCCCATGTCTCGCAACCATACAACATTGGTGGAACCACAATTCCTTCAAACATACCCATTTTTGCTTTCCGAGATAATGTTCTCCACTTCCATACATTTTTCAAGGCTCCCAGAATTTTCGCCCCTTCCCCCACCCTGTGATTCACTTCCACTTCCATGGTTCCATCCGCTGCCAAATCCACTCCCAGATATCTAAAACACTTCACTTCCTCCAGTTTTTCTCCATTCAAACTTACCTCCCAATTGACTTGACCCTCAACCCTACTGTACCTAATAACCTTGCTCTTATTTACATTTACTCTCAACTTTCTTCTTTCACACACCTTACCAAACTCAGTCACCAGCTTCTGCAGTTTATCACATGAATCAGTCACCAGTGCTGTATCATCAGTGAACAACAACTGACTCACTTCCCAAGGTCTCTCATCCACAACAGACTGCATACTTGCCCATTTTTCCAAAAATCTTGCACTCACCTCCCTAACAACCCCATCCATAAACGAATTAAACAACCATGGAGACATCGCACACCCCTGCCACAAAACTACATTCACTGAGAACCAATCACTTTCCTCTCTTCCTACACTTTACCATGCCTTACATCCTCAATAAAAACTTTTCACTACTTCTAACAACTTGCCTCCCACACCATATATTCTTAATACCTTCCACAGAGCATCTCTATCAACTCTATCATATGCCTTCTCCAGATCCATAAATGCTAAATACAAATCCATTTGCTTTTCTTAAGTATTTCTCACATACATTCTTCAAAGCAAACACCTGATCCACACATCCTCTACCACTTCTGAAACCACACTGATCTTCCCCAATCTGATGCTCTGTACATGCCTTCACCCTCTCAATCAATACCCTCCCATATAATTTCCCATGAATACTCAACAAACTTATACCTCTGTAATATGAGCACTCACCCTTATCCCCTTTGTCTTTGTACAATGTCACTATGGAAGCATTCTGCCAATCCTCAGGCACCTCACCATGAATCATACATACATTAAATAACCTTACCAACCTGTCAACGATACAGTCACCCCCTTTTTTAATAAATTCCATTGCAATACCATCCAAACCCACTGCCTTGCCGGCTTTCATCTTCCACAAAGCTTTTACTACCTCATCTCTGTTTTCCAAATCATTTTCCCTAACCCTTTCACTTTGCACACCACCTCGACCAAAACACCCTATATCTGCCACTCTATCATGAAGTACATTCAACAAACCTTCAAAATACTGACTCCATCTCCTTCTCACATCATCACTACATGTTATCACCTCCCCATTAGCCCCCTTCACTGAAGTTCCCATTTGCTCCCTTGTCTTATGCACTTTATTTGCCTCCTTCCAGAAAATCTTTTTATCCTCCCTAAAATTTAATGATACTCTCTCACCCCAACTCTCATTTGCCCTCTTTTTCACCTCTTGCACCTTTCTCTTGACCTCCTGCCTCTTTCTTTTATACATCTCCCACTCATTTGCATTTTTTCTTTCCCTGCAAAAATCGTCAAATGCCTCTCTCTTCTCTTTCACTAATAATCTTACTTCTTTATTCCATCACTCGCTACCCTTTCTAATCTGCCCACCTCCCACCCTTCTCATGCCACAAGCATCTTTTGTGCAACCCATCACTGCTTCCCTAAATACATCCCATTCCTCCCCCACTCTCCTTACGTCCTATGTTCTCACCTTTTTCCATTCTGTACTCAGTCTGTCTTGGTACTTCCTCACACAAGTCTCCTTCCCAAGCTCACTTACTCTCACCACTCTCTTCACCCCAACATGCTCTCTTCTTTTCAGAAAACCTAATCCATAGATAAATAAAATTATTATATTTATCATACTTGGTTGCTGTCTCCTCCATTAGCAAGGTAGTGTGAGGAGATAGATGAAAGAATCGCCCAACCTATCCCTGTACACATGTATACACATAAATGCCCACACACACCCATATACATATTTATATTTTCCATTGTATACATACATATTATCCCTGGGGATAGGGGAGAAAGAATACTTCCCAAGTATTCCTCTCATGTCATAGAAGGCGACTAATGTGGATGGGAGCTGGGAGCTAGAAACCCTCCCATCCTTGTATTTTAACTTTGTAGAAGGGGAACATACGACGGAGTCCTGCTGGGAGTGCTCATCCTCCTCAAAGGCTCAGATTGGGGTTTCTAAATGTGTGGATGTAACCAAAGTTTGAAAAAAGGAGAGATAGGTAGTATGTTTGAGGAAAGGAACCTGGGTGTTTTGGCTCTGAGTGAAATGAAGCTCAAGGGTAAAGGGGAAGAGTGGTTTATGAATGTCTTGGGAGTAAAGTCAGGGGTTGGTGAGAGAGTAATTGCAAAGGAAGGAGTAGCACTACTCCTGAAGCAGGAGTTGTGGGAGTATGTGATAGAGTGTAAGAATGTAAACTAGATTAATATGGGTGAAACTGAAAGTGGATGGAGAGAGAGAGAGGGGTGATTATTGGTGCTCATGCACCTGGTCATGAGAAGAAAGATCACGAGAAGCGAGTGTTTTGGGAGTAGCTGGGTGAGTGTGTTAGCTGCTTTCATGCACGAGACCAGGTTATAGTGATGGGTGATTTGAATGCAAAGGTGAATAATGTGGCAATTAAGGGTATGATTGGTGTGCATGGGGTGTTCAGTGTTGTAAATGGAAATGGTTAAGAGCTTGTAGATTTGTGTGCTGAAAAAAGAACTGGTGGCTGGGAATACCTGGTATTAAAAGAGAGGTTTACATAAGTATACTTATGTAATTGGGACAGATGACCAGAGAGCATTATTGGTTATGTGTTAATTGATTGTTTTAACACCTTCCACAAAGCATCTATATCATCCCTATCATATGCCTTCTCCAGATCCATAAATCCTATATACAAATCCAAGTGTTTTTCTAAGTGTTTCTTTCATACATTCTTCAAAGGAAACATCTCATCTACACATCCTCTACCACTTCTGAAACCACACTGCTCTTCCCTAATCTGATGCTTTGTACATGCCTTTACCCTTTTAATCAATACCCTCCCATTTATTTTCCTAGGAATATTCAACAAACTTTTACATCTGTTATTTGAACATTCACCTTTATCCCCTTTGTCTTTGTACAATGGCACTATGCATGCATTCTTCCAATCCTCAGGCACTTTACCATGAACCATACATACACTGAATATCCTTACCAACCAGTCAACTACACAGTCATCCCCTTTTTAAATGAATTCCGCTGCAATACCATCCAAACCTGTTGCTTTTCTGGCTTTCATCTTTTGCAAATCCTTCACTACCTCTTCTCTGTTTACCAAACGATTCTGGCCATCTCTCTAACTTACATATGTATACTTATGTATACAGTCCTTTTTCAGCACACAAATCTACAAGCTCTTCACCATTTCCACTTGATGAATCAAAGCTGCTAACGCACTCACTCAGCTTTTTCTAAAACACTTGCCTCTCTTGAATAGGTGTATAGGCACCAATAATCATCAATCTCTCTCCATCCACTTTCAGTTTTACCCATATCAATCAAGTTTACTTTCTTACACAATATCACATACTCCCACAACTCCTGCTTCAGGAGTAGTGCTACTCCTTCCATTGCTCATGTCCTCTCACCAACCCCTGACTTTACTCCCAAGACATTCCCAAACCACTCTTCCCCTTTACCTTTGAGCTTCGTTTCAGTTACAGCCGAAATATCGATGTTCCTTTCCTAAAACATGCTATATATCTCTCTTTTTTTTCTCATCTTGGTTACATCCACATACATTTAGACATCTCAATCTGAGCCTTCGAGGAGGATGAGCACCTTCCGCATGACTCCTTCTTCTGTTTCCCCTTTTAGAAAGTTTAAATACAAGGAGGGGAAGGTTTCTAGCCCCATGCTCCAGTCCCCTTTAGTCGCCTTCTACGACATGCAGGGAATGCATGGGAAGTATTCTTTCTTCCCTATCCCCAGGCAAACAGAGAAGAGGTAGTGAAAACTTTACGAAAGATGAACCCGGCAAGACGGTGGGTTTGGATGGTATTGCAGTGGAATTTATTGAAAAAGGGGGTGACTATGTTGACTGGTTGGTGAGGATATTCTATTTATGTATGGTTCATGTTGAAGTGCCCGAAGATTGGCGGAATGCATCCATAGTGCCATTGTACAAAGGCAAAGGGGATAATGGTGAGAGTTCAAATTCCAGCGATCAGAGCCTGAACATACAGGAGGGTGAAAGGCGTGAAAGGAATATAGTGAATTGGAACGTTGTGGTATACCAGGGTCGACGTGCTGTCAATGGATTGGACCAGGGCATGTGAAGCGTCTGGGGTAAACCATGGAAAATATTGTGGAGCCAGGATGTGGAAAGGGAGCTGTCATTTCGATGCATTACACATGATAGCTAGAGACTGAGTGTGAACGAATGTGGCCTTTGTTTCTTTTCCTAGCGCTACCTCACGCACATGGGGGACAGGAGTGCCATTTCATATGTGGTGGGGTGGCGATGGAAATTGATGAAGGCAGCAAGCGTGAATATGTATAAGTGTATATATGTATATCTCTTTTTATGTATAGTGAAAGAGAAGAGAGAGGCATTTGGACGATTTTTGCAGGGAAAAAATGCAGTTGAGTGGGAGACGTATAAAAGAAAGAGACAGGAGGTCAAGAGAAAGGTGCAAGAGGTGAAAAAAAGGGCAAATGAGAGTTGGGGTGAGAGAGTATCATTAAATTTTAGGGAGAATAAAAAGATGTTCTGGAAGGAGGTAAATAAAGTGCGTAAGACAAGGGAGCAAATGGGAACTTCAGTGAAGGGGGCAAATGGGGAGGTGATAACAAGTAGTGGTGATGTGAGAAGGAGATGGAGTGAGTATTTTGAAGGTTTGTTGAATGTGTTTGATGATAGAGTGGCAGATATAGGGTGTTTTGGTCGAGGTGGTGTGCAAAGTGAGAGGGTTAGGGAAAATGATTTGGTAAACAGAGAAGAGGTAGTGAAAGCTTTGCGGAAGATGAAAGCCGGCAAGGCAGCAGGTTTGGATGGTATTGCAGTGGAATTTATTAAAAAAGGGGGTGACTGTATTGTTGACTGGTTGGTAAGGTTATTTAATGTATGTATGACTCATGGTGAGGTGCCTGAGGATTGGCGGAATGCGTGCATAGTGCCATTGTACAAAGGCAAAGGGGATAAGAGTGAATGCTCAAATTACAGAGGTATAAGTTTGTTGAGTATTCCTGGTAAATTATATGGGAGGGTATTGATTGAGAGGGTGAAGGCATGTACAGAGCATCAGATTGGGGAAGAGCAGTGTGGTTTCAGAAGTGGTAGAGGATGTGTGGATCAGGTGTTTGCTTTGAAGAATGTATGTGAGAAATACTTAGAAAAGCAAATGGATTTGTATGTAGCATTTATGGATCTGGAGAAGGCATATGATAGAGTTGATAGAGATGCTCTGTGGAAGGTATTAAGAATCTGTGGTGTGGGAGGAAAGTTGTTAGAAGCAGTGAAAAGTTTTTATCGAGGATGTAAGGCATGTGTACGTGTAGGAAGAGAGGAAAGTGATTGGTTCTCAGTGAATGTAGGTTTGCGGCAGGGGTGTGTGATGTCTTTATGGTTGTTTAATTTGTTTATGGATGGGGTTGTTAGGGAGGTGAATGCAAGAGTTTTGGAAAGAGGGGCAAGTATGAAGTCTGTTGGGGATGAGAGAGCTTGGGAAGTGAGTCAGTTGTTTTTCGCTGATGATACAGCGCTGGTGGCTGATTCATGTGAGAAACTGCAGAAGCTGGTGACTGAGTTTGGTAAAGTGTGTGAAAGAAGAAAGTTAAGAGTAAATGTTAATAAGAGCAAGGTTATTAGGTACAGTAGGGTTGAGGGTCAAGTCAATTGGGAGGTGAGTTTGAATGGAGAAAAACTGGAGGAAGTGAAGTGTTTTAGATATCTGGGAGTGGATCTGGCAGCGGATGGAACCATGGAAGCGGAAGTGGATCATAGGGTGGGGGAGGGGGCGAAAATTCTGGGGGCCTTGAAGAATGTGTGGAAGTCGAGAACATTATCTCGGAAAGCAAAAATGGGTATGTTTGAAGAAATAGTGGTTCCAACAATGTTGTATGGTTGCGAGGCGTGGGCTATGGATAGAGTTGTGCGCAGGAGGATGGATGTGCTGGAAATGAGATGTTTGAGGACAATGTGTGGTGTGAGGTGGTTTGATCGAGTAAGTAACGTAAGGGTAAGAGAGATGTGTGGAAATAAAAAGAGCGTGGTTGAGAGAGCAGAAGAGGGTGTTTTGAAATGGTTTGGGCACATGGAGAGAATGAGTGAGGAAAGATTGACCAAGAGGATATATGTGTCGGAGGTGGAGGGAATGAGGAGAAGAGGGAGACCAAATTGGAGGTGGAAAGATGGAGTGAAAAAGATTTTGTGTGATCGGGGCCTGAACATGCAGGAGGGTGAAAGGAGGGCAAGGAATAGAGTGAATTGGAGCGATGTGGTATACCGGGGTTGACGTGCTGTCAGTGGATTGAATCGGGGCATGTGAAGCGTCTGGGGTAAACCATGGAAAGCTGTGTAGGTATGTATATTTGCGTGTGTGGATGTATGTATATACATGAGTATGGGGGTGGGTTGGGCCGTTTCTTTCGTCTGTTTCCTTGCGCTACCTCGCAAACGCGGGAGACAGCGACAAAGCAAAAAAAAAAAAAAAAAATGTATATGTTGAAATGTATGGAATGTATATGTGTGTGTGTGTGGGCATGTATGTATATACATGTGTATGTGGGTGGGTTGGGCCATTCTTTCATCTGTTTCCTTGCGCTACCTCGCTAACGCGGGAGACAGTGACAAAATATAATAAAGAATAATAAGAGATATATCAGTAGGGTTGAGGGTCAAGTCAATTGGGAGGTGAGTTTGAATGGAGAAAAACTGGAGGAAGTGAAGTGTTTTAGATATCTGGGAGTGGATCTGTCAGCGGATGGAACCATGGAAGCGGAAGTGGAGTGAATCAAGGCATGTGAAGCGTCTGGGGTAAACCATGGAAAGCTGTGTAGGTATGTATATTTGCGTGTGTGGACGTGTGTATGTACATGTGTATGGGGGGGGGGGGTTGGGCCATTTCTTTTGTCTGTTTCCTTGCGCTACCTCGCAAACGCGGGAGACAGCGACAAAGTATAAAAAAGAAAAAAAAAAAAAAAAATAGCGCTGGTGGCTGATTCATGTGAGAAACTGCAGAAGCTGGTGACTGAGTTTGGTAAAGTGTGTGAAAGAAGAAAGTTAAGAGTAAATGTGAATAAGAGCAAGGTTATTAGGTACAGTAGGGTTGAGGGTCAAGTCAATTGGGAGGTAAGTTTGAATGGAGAAAAACTGGAGGAAGTAAAGTGTTTTAGATATCTGGGAGTGGATCTGGCAGCAGATGGAACCATGGAAGCGGAAGTGGATCATAGGGTGGGGGAGGGGGCAAAAATTCTGGGAGCCTTGAAGAATGTGTGGAAGTCGAGAACATTATCTCGGAAAGCAAAAATGGGTATGTTTGAAGGAATAGTGGTTCCAACAATGTTGTATGGTTGCGAGGCGTGGGCTATGGATAGAGTTGTGCGCAGGAGGATGGATGCCCTGGAAATGAGATGTTTGAGGACAATGTGTGGTGTGAGGTGGTTTGAGCAAGTAAGTAACGTAAGTGTAAGAGAGACGTGTGGAAATAAAAAGAGCTTGGTTGAGAGAGCAGAAGAGGGTGTTTTGAAATGGTTTGGGCACATGGAGAGAATGAGTGAGGAAAGATTGACCAAGAGGATATATGTGTCAGAGGTGGAGGGAACGAGAAGTGGGAGACAAAATTGGAGGTGGAAAGATGGAGTGAAAAAGATTTTGTGTGATCGGGGCCTGAACCTGCAGGAGGGTGAAAGGAGGGCAAGGAATAGAGTGAATTGGATCGATGTGGTATACCAGGGTTGACGTGCTGTCAGTGGATTGAATCAGGGCATGTGAAGCGTCTGGGGTAAACCATGGAAAGCTGTGTAGGTATGTATATTTGCGTGTGTGGACGTATGTATATACATGTGTATGGGGGTGGGTTGGGCCATTTCTTTCGTCTGTTTCCTTGCGCTACCTCGCAAACGCGGGAGACAGCGAAAAAAAAAAAATCCCTGGGGATAGGAGAGAAAGAATACTTCCCACACATTCCCCGGATGTCGTACAAGGCGACTAAAGGGGACTGGAGCGGGAGGCTAGAAACCTCCCCTCCTTGTATCTTATCTTTCTAAATGGGGAAACAGTAGGAGTCGCACGGGTAGTGCTCATCCTGCTCAGAGGCTCAGACTGGGGTGTCTAAATGTGTATGGATGTAACCAAGATGAGAAAAAAGGAGAGATAGGTGGTATGTTTGAGGAAAGGAACCTGGATGTTTTGGCTCTGAGTGAAACGAAGCTCAAGGGTAAAGGGGAAGAGTGGTTTAGGAATGTCTTGGGAGTAAAGTCAGGGGTTAGTGAAAGAACAACAGCAAGGGAAGGAATAGCACTACTCCTGAAAGAGTTGTGGAAGTATATGATAAAGTGCAAGACAGTAAACTCAAGATTGATATGGGTAAAACTGAAAGTTGATGGAGAGAGATGGGTGATTATTTGGTGCCTATGCACCTGGGCATGAGAAGAAAGATCATGAGGCAATTGTTTTGGGAGCAGCTGAGTGAGTGTGTTAGCAGTTTTGATGCACAAGACTAGGTAATAGTGATGGGTGATTTGAATGCAAAGGTGAGTAATATGGCAGTTGAGGGATAATTGGTGTACATGGGGTGTTTAGTGTTGTAAATGAAAATGGTGAAGAGCTTGTAGATTTTTGTGCTGAAAAAGGACTGGTGATTGGGAATACCTGGTTTAAGAAGAGATATATACATAAGTATACATATGTAAGTAGGAGAGATAGTCAAAGAGCATTATTGGATTACATGTTAATTGATAGGCGGGTGAAAGAGAGACTTTTGGATGTTAATGTGCTGAGAGGTGCAGCTGGATATGTAGAGGTTTTCAGAAAAGAAGAGAGAATGTTGGGGTGAAGTGAGTGGTGAGAGTGAGTGAGTTTAGGAAGGAGTTTTTTGTGAGGAAGTACCAAGAGAGACTGAGTGCAGAATGGAAAAAGGTAAGAGCAAAGGACGTAAAGGGAGTGGGGGAGGAATGGGATGTATTTAGGGAAGCAGTGATGGCTTGTGCAAAAGACGCTTGTGGCATGAGAAAGGTGGGAGGTGGGCAGATTGGAAAGGGTAGTGAGTGGTTGGATGAAGAAGTAAGATTATTAGTGAAAGAGAGGCATTTGGTCGATATTTGTAGGGAAATAGTGCAAATGATTGGGTGATGTATAAAAGAAAGCGGCAGGAGGTCAAGAGAAAGGTGCAAGAGGTGAAAAAGAGGGCAAATGAGAGTTGGGGTTAGAGAGTATCATTGAATTTTAGGGAGAGTAAAAGATGTTTAAGAAGGAGGTAAATATAGTGCATAAGACAAGAGAACAAATGGGAACATTGGTGAAGGGATTAATGGGGAGGTAGTAACAAGTAGTGGTGATGTGAGGAGATGGAGTGAATATTTTGGAGGTCTGTTGAATGTGTTTGATGATAGAGTGGCAGATATAGGGTGTTTTGGTCAAGGTGGTTGCAAAGTGAGAGGGTGAGGGAGAAGGTTTTGGTAACTAGAGAAGAGGTAGTGAAAGCTTTGCGGAAGATGAAAGCTGGCAAGGTGGCGGGTTTGGATGGTATTGCAGTGGAATTTATTAAAAAAAAGGGGGTGACTGTGTTGTTGACTGATTGGTGAGGATATTGATTGTATTTATGGCTCCTGGTGAAGTGCCTGAGGATTGGCGGAATGCATGCATAGTGCCATTGTACAAAGGCAAAGGGAATAAAGTTAAGTGTTCAAATTACAGAGTTATAAGTTTGTTCAGTATTCTTGGGAAATTATATGGGAGGGTATTGATTTAGAGGATGAAGGCATGTACAGAGCATCAGATTGGGGAAGAGCAGTGTGGTTTAAGAAGTGGTAGAGGATGTGTGGATCAGGTGTTTGCTTTGAAAAATGTGTGAGAGAAATAACTAGAAAAGTGGATTTGTATGTAGCATTTATGGATCTGGAGAATGCATGTGATAGAGTTGATAGAGGTGCTCTGTGGAAGGTATTAAGAGTGTATGGTGTTGGAGGCAAGTTGCTAAAAGCAGTGAAAAGTTGTTATCGAGGATGTAAGGCATGTGTATGAGTAGGAAGAGAGGAAAGTGATTGGTTCTCAGTGAATATCAGTTTGTGGCAGGGGTGCATGATGTCTCCCTGGTTGTTTAATTTGTTTCTGGATGGGGTTGTTAGGGAGGTGAATGCAAGAGTTTTGGAGAGAGCAGCAAGTATGCTGTCTGTTGTGGATGAGAGGGCTTGGGAAGTGTGTCATTTGTTGTTCGCTCATGATACCGCGCTGGTGGCTGATTCGGGTGAGAAACTGCAGAAGCTGGTGACTGAGTTTGGTAAAGTGTGTGAAAGAAGAAAGCTTAGAGTAAATGTGAATAAGAGCAAGGTTATTAGGAACCATGGAAGCGGAAGTGAGTCACAGGGTGGGGTAGTGGGCGAAAGTTCTGGGAGCATTGAAAAGTGTGGGGACAGCGAGAATGTTATCTTGGAGAGCAAAAACGGGTGTTTGAAGGAATAGTGGTTCCTACAATGTTGTATGGTTATGAGGCATGGTTTATAGATAGGGTTGTGCAGAGGAGGGTGGATGTGTTGGAAAATATATGTTTGAGGACAAATGTGCTGTGAGGTGGTTTGATTGAGTAAATAATGAAAGAGTAAGAGAGATGTGTGGTAATTAAAAGAGTGTGGTTGAGATAGTAGATGAGGGTGTACTGAAATGGTTTGGTCACATGGAGAGAATGAGTGAGGAAAGATTGACAAAGAGGATATACATGTCAGAGGTGTAGGGAACAGGGAGAAGTGGGAGACCAAATTGGAGATGGAAGGATGGAGTGAAAAAGAGTTTGAGCCATCGGGGGTTGAACATACAGGAGGGTGTAAGGTGTGCAAGGAATAGAGTGAATTGGAACGATGTGGTCTACTGGGGGTCGATGCGCTGTCAATGGATTGAAGCAGGGCATGGGAAGCGTCTGGGGTAAACCACGGAAAGTTTTGTGGGGCCAGGATGTGGAAAGGGAGCTGTGGTTTCAGTGCATTATACACGACAGCTAGAGACCGAGTGTGAACGAATGTGGCCTTTGTTGTCTTTTCCTAGTGCACCTCGCACACATGGGGGAAGGGGTCCATTTCATGTGTGGCGGGGTGGTGGCGGGAATGGATGAAGGCAGCATATGTGATTATGTATGTGCATAATGTACATGTCTGTGTATGTATATGTATGTATACGTTGAAATGTATAGGTATGTATATGTGTGTGTGTGGGCGTTTATGTATATACATGTGTATGTGGGTGAGTCGGGCCATTCTTTCATCTGTTTCCTTGCGCTACCTTGCTGGGGTGGTGGTGGGAATGGATGAAGGCAGCATATGTGAGTATGTACGTTGTATATGTCTGTGTATGTATATGTATGTATGTGTTGAAATGTATAGGTATGTATATGTGCGTGTGTGCGCATTTATGTATATGCATGTGTATGTGGGTGGGCTGGGCCATTCTTTCATGTGTTTCCTTGCACTACCTCGCTAACATGGGAGACAGTGACAAAGTTTAATAAAGAATTATAAAACATATATATGAAGAATGTGTGGAAGGAAAGAATGTTATCTCGGAGAGGAAAAATGGGTATGGTTGAAGGAATAGTAGTTCCAACAATGTTAAATGGTTGCAGGGCATGAGCTATAGATAGTGATTGTATGGAGGAGGGTGGATGTGATGGAAATGAAGTGTTTGAGGACATGTGGTGTGAGGTTGTTTGATTGAGTAAGTAATGAAAGGGTAAGAGAGATGATTGGAAATATAAAGTGTGGTTGAGAGACCAGAAGAGGGTGTGTTGAAATGGTGTGGACATATGGAGAGAGTGAGTAAAAAAGAACGACAAAGAGAATATATGTGTGAGAGGTGGAGGGAACAGAGAGAAGCAGGAAACCAAATTGGAGGTGGATGGAAGGAGGGAGAAAGATTTTGAGCGATCGGGGACTGAACATACTGGAGGATGAGAGGCATGCAAGGATTAGAGTGAATTGGAACGATATGCTTTACCGGATTTGATATGCTGTCACTGGAATAAATCAGGGCATGTGAAGCATCTGGGGTAAACCATGGTTTTCTGTGGGGCCTGGATGTGGATAGGGAGCTATGGAATGGATTAAGACTCACATGAATATGTATATGTGTATACATATGTATTTGTGTGTATTATGTAAGTACATGTTGATATGTATATGTATGTGTGTATGCATATGTGGGCATTATGTTTATATGAGTGGATTGGCCATTCTTCGTCTATTCCATGGCGCTGCCTCAGTGTTGCAGGAAACAGCAATTAAGTAGGGTAAGGGAGAACACTTTAGAAAAGAGAGAAGAGGCAGTGAAAGCTTTGCAGAAGATGGAATCCGGTAAGGTGGTGTGTTTGAATGGTATTGTATTGGAATTTATGAAAGAAAGGGGTGACTGTGTTGTTGATTGGTTGGTAAGGATATTCAGTGTATGTACGGATTATGGTGAAGTGCCTCAGGATTGGCAGAATGCATGCAAAGTTCCATTGTACAAAGGCAAAAGGGGATAAAGGTGAGTATTCAAACTACAGAGGCATAAGTTTATTGAGTATTCCTGGGAAATTATATGGGAGGGTATTGATTGAGAGGATGAAGGCATGTACAGAGCATCAGATTAGGGAGGAGCAGTGTGGTTTCAGAAGTGGTAGAGGATGTGTGGATCATGTGTTTGCTTTGAAGAATGTGTGCGAGAAATACTTATAAAAACAGATGGATTTGTATGTAGCATTTATGGATCTGGAAAAGGCATATGAAGGGTTGATAGAGATGATATGTGTTAGGTCTTAAGAGTACATAGTGTAGCAGGTAAGTCCCTAGAAGCGGTGAAAAGATTTTACCAAGGATGTAAGGCATTTGTATGAATAGGAAGAGAGGAAAGTGATTGGTTCCCAGTGAATGTCAGTCTGCGGCAGGGTTGTGTGATGTTGCCATTGTTGTTAATTTGTTTATGGATGGTGGTTAAGGAGGTAAATACAAGAGTTTTGGAGAGATGGGCAAGTATGCAGACTGTTGGGATGAGAGGGCCTGGGAGGTGAGTCAGTTGTTGTTCGCTGATGATACAGCTTTAGTGGCTGATTCGGGTGAGAAACTGCAGAGGTTGGTGACTGAGTTTGATAATGAGTGTGAAAGAAGAAAGCTGAGAGTAAATGTGAATAAGAGCAAGGTTATTAGGTACAGTAGAGTTGAGGGACAAGTTAATTGGGATGTAAGTGTGAATGGAGAAAAATTGGAGGGAGTGGTGTTTTAGATATCTGAGAGTGGACTTAGCAGCGAATGGAACCATGGAAGTTTAAGCGAGTCACAGGGTGGGGGATGGGGCAAAGGTTCTGGGAGTGATGAAGAATGCTCTGAGAGCAAAAATGGGTAAGTTTGAAGGAATAGTAGTTGCAACAATGTTGTTGCAAGGCATTGGCTATAGATAGGGTTGTATGGAGGGGGGTGGTTGCATTGGAAATGCAGTGTTTGAGGACAATATATGGTGTGAGATGGTTTGATTGAGTAAGTAATGAAAGGGTAAGAGAGATGTGTGGAAATGATAGTGTGGTTGAGAGAGCAGAAGAGGGTGTGTTGATATGGTTTGGACATATGGAGAGAATAAATACTAATCACTGCTTCTAAAGCTTACTTCCCACACCATATGTTCGTAAAATCTTCCACAAAGCATCTCTATCAACCCTATCATATGCCTTCACCAGATCCATAAATGCTTCGTACAAATCCATCTGTTTTATTAGTATTTCTTGCCTACATTCATCAAAGTAAACATTTGATCCACTCGTCCTTTACCACTTCTGAAACCACACTGCTCTTCCCCAATTTGACGCTCTGAATATGCTTTCACACTCTCAGTCAATGCCCTCCCGTACAATTTTCCAGGTATACTCAACAAATGTGCCTCTGTAGCATAAACACTCACTTTCATCTCCTTTGACTTTGTACAGTGGCACTGTACCCGCAATCTGCCAATCCTCAGGCACTTGAATATGATCCATACATACATTGAATATCCTTGCCAACAAATCATAACACAGTCAGCCCATTTGGTAATGATTTCAATTGCAATATTATCCAAACCCACTGCATTGCTGGATTTTATCTTCCACAAAGCTTTCACCATTTTCTCTCTCCACCAAACCACTCTCCCAGACCTCTTACTTTGCACATCGCCCCAACCAAAACACCCTAAATCTACAACTCTGTCATGAAACACATTTAACAGTCCTTCATAATACTCACTCGATCTCCTCCTCACTCTACCAATACCTGTTATCACTTCCCCCTTGCCTCCTTCATAATGCTCACTCCATCTCCCCCTCACTCTACCAATACCTGTTATCACTTCCCCCTTGCCTCCTTCAGTGATGTTCTCATTTGTTCTCTTGTCTTTTGCATATTGTTTAAGTCCTTCCAAGGCATCTTTTTATTCTCCCTGAAGTTTAATGAGAATCTCTCTCCCTGCCTCTCATTTGCCCTCTTTTTCAACCCTTGCAACTTTTCTTACCTCCTGCTGCTTTCTTTTGTGGATCTCCCATTCATTTGCGCTCCTTCCTTGTAAGTATCATCCAAATGCCTCTTTTCTCTTTCACCAACAACTTTTCTAATCTGCCCACCTCCCACCTTTCTCATGCCACTTGCATCTCTTGCACATGCCATCACTGCTTCCTTAAATACATCCCATTCCTCACCCACTCCCATCATTTCATTTGTTCTCACCTTTTGCCATTTTACTCTCAATCTTTCTTGGTATTTCTTCATACAAGTCTCCTTTCCAAGCTCACTTACTCTCACCCCTCTCTTCTCGCCAACATTCTCTCTTCTTTTTTGAAAACCACCAAAATCTTTACCTTTGCCTCCACAAGATAGTGATCAGACATCCCACCAGCTGCCCCTCTCAGTACATTTACATTAAAAAGTCTCTCTCTTTCATCCCTATCAAGTGATATGTGATCTAATGATACCCCTTGACCATATCTATCCTACTCACATACATATACTTGTGTATATCTTTCTTTTTAAACCAAGTATTCCCAATTACCAGTCTTTTCAGCACACAAATTCACAGGCTCTTCACCATTTTTATTCACAGCACTGAAAACCTCATGCACACCAATTTTACTCTCAGCTTCTACATGGCTCATCTTCGCATTCAAATTACCCATCACAAATGCCTGGTCTTGTGCACCAAAATTGGTGACACTTGCTTGGCTGCTCCCAAAACACTTGCTTCTCATGATCTTTTTTCTCATGACCAGGTGCATAAGTACCATTTTTTGCCCATCTCTTGCAATCTACTTTGTTTTACCCACATTAGTGTAGAATTTAATTCCTTAAATCCTATCACACACTTGTACAACTCCTGCTTCAGGAGTAGTGCTACTTCTTCCTTAGCTCTTTTCCTTTCACTATCCCCTAACTTTACTCTCAATACATTTCCAAACCATTCTTCCCCTTTGAGCTTGAGCATTGTTTCACTCAGAGCCAGAACATCCTATTTCTCCTTCTCATCTCAGTTATATCCACACATACGGACACATTTATTACCTTTGATATTTTTGTATGATGAAGTTAATGAGGTTAGTGTCATCTTCTACGATATTTTACCCAGCACCCTCTTGATGTGAAACACAGAGCATTCTAATATAGTCCAGTGGATTTGGACATTTTTCATAGTGCTGGAGAAGGGCTTTGGTGGTATCAGGGTACCCAGTATATAAAGGAATTCACATATCAACAGAACACAGGCTCCCTTCAAATCTGTTTATGAGAAAGGAAGAGTTAAGAAGCTTATAGATCAGAGTAGAAAGACATATATTTAGAGTAGAAAAATACTGGAAACATACATGTAGCCAAGGAGATGCAAAAGATGTCATTCTATTTGTAAATGTATCTATGACACAACTTTCACCCTTTGTAATTGGTAAATCATTCCATATATTTACAGTTCTGTTAAAGAAAATTTTGTAGCTTCGAGATGAAATATTTGCCAAGTTTTTCAACCATGCCTCCAAGCGAAATCGGATGAATCTGTTCTTAAGTAGCTTGTTAGATCAAGATTATTGAAGCCTTTAATAACTTTGAAGGTCTGCATGAGATCACCTCTTAATCTTTTCTTTACTAAAACTAGATTGATTTGCTGCTTAGTCAGCTCTCATAGGATTTGTTATGGATTCATCTTGATAGATCATCTTTGTACTCTCTTCTCCATTTTTTCTACATGGTAGGTGGCCTGTATACTCTCTTTATTTTATCTAAGCACATTGTTCAAGAGGGAGTCACCAGTGACTTGTAAAGAATAAGGTTAATTTCCCTGGACTTGAATTTGATAGACTTGCCTATAAATCCAAGAATTTTGTTCACCCTTTTAACTGCCTCTGTGTACTACTTGGCTTTAGATCACCAGAAATTATTACACTTGAACCTTTTTTTCCTCATTTATTTTCCGCATTGAGAGAATTCATACTGAACCTTGCCTTTTCATTTTTACCACTGATATGTAAATCTTTGCTCTTATTAACATTACATTTCATTTACCATCTGTGAGCTTAGTCCATCAGTTTGTCTACACCTGACACCCATATCAAGGCTGTTGGTACTTGGATATTCTCTTAGTTCTTTAAATTTTTTAATGCAGTTTGAATGTAATCCATATTTCCCTGTCATATTTATTTCCTTTAATGCCATTTTCTTTTAACCCTGTATCTTTCTATTTTAATGTGCATGTTAACTATACTTGTGTATTTTTGAAACTTATCTGTTACAGGGTCGCTTATTGGCTCATGACATAGCAGTGTTTGCAAGGGAAGGTGCCTCAGCCCCTCGGTTCCAAATACTGACCCCTCAGGAGTTTCCCAGGGTGCTGACAGATGGTTCCACATGGTTTGTGGATTTCTATGCCCCATGGTGTCCACCTTGTATGAAACTGCTGCCCGAGTTTCGCAAAGCAAGCAGGCTTGTAGAAACACCTGTAAATTTTGGTAAGCATAGGCTTGTGATGCTAAGCACGGTTAGTATTTCTGTACAAGACTTCATCTGATAACCATTCTTAAGATTAGTTGCTAAAAAATTTGATATGGAAGAAATTGTTTACTGACTTGAGTTATGATGAGAGAATAAGCTGGATATTATCAAGAGTTTGGAATTTCAACTTCATCTTTTACTTGCTAATAAACATCAGAAATATATTTATGTATTATACTTAATCACTGTATCCTGCGTCAGCAAGGTAGCACCAGGACACAGACGAAGAATGGCCCAACCTCTCATATACACATATATATACATAAACGCTCATACACACGCATATACATGCATATACATATCGACATATGTATACACATACATATACATATATACATGTGTACATAATCATACTTGCTTGCCTTCATCCATTCCTCAGTGAGATAACGCAGGAAAGGATAAAAAAGGCTACATTCATTCACATTCAGTCTCTAGCTGTCATGTGTGATGTATGGAAACCACAGCTCCCTATCCACATCCAGGCCCCACAGACCTTTTCATGGTTTACCCTAGACGCCTCGCATGCCCTGGTTCAGTCCGTCAACAGCACATCAACCCTGGTATACCACATTGTTTCAATTCACTCTATTCCTTGCACTCCTTTTACCCTCCTGTATATTCAGGACCCGTTCACTCAAAATCTTTTTCATTCCATCCTTCCACCTCCAGTTTGGTCTCCAACTTCTTGTTCCCTCTACCTCTGGCATATATATCCTCTTTGTCAATCTTTCCTCATTTATTCTCTCCATATGTCCAAACCATTTCAACACTCCTACTTTCACAAACACCCTGTTTTTATTACCACACATCTCTCTTACCCTTTCATTACTTACACGATCAAACCACCTCGTACCGCATATTGTCCTCAAACATTTCATTTGCAACACATCCACCCTCCTCCGTACAGCCCTGTCCATAGCCCTTCCCTTGCAACCATATGATATTGTTGGAACTACTACTCCATCAAATATGCCCGTTTTTGATCTCAGAGGTAACATTCTTTCCTTCTTTCCTTCCACACATTCTTCATCACTCCCAGAGCCTTCACCCCCTCCCCCACCCTGTGATTTGCCTCCACTCCTATGGTTCCATTCATTGCTAAGTCCACTCCCAGATATCTAAAACACCTCACTTCCTCCATTTTTCTCCCTTCAAACTTACCTCTCAGTTAACTTGTCCCTCAACCCTACCAAACCTAATAACCTTGCTCTTATTCACATTTACTCTCAACTTTCTCCTTTTACACACTTTACCAAACTCAGTCAACAACCTTTGCAGTTTCTCACCCAACTCAGCCACTAGAGCTGTATCATCAATGAACAACAACTAGCTTTCCAAGCCCTCTCATCCCCAACAAACTGCATACTCGCCCCTCTCTCCAAAGCTCTTGCATTTACCTCCTTAACCACCCCATCCTTAAACAAATTAAACAACCATGGAGACATCACACACCCCTGCCAGAAACCAACATTCACTGGGAACCAATCACTTTCCCCCCTCCCTAATCATACACTTGCCTTACACCCTTGGTAAAAACTTTTCACTGCTTACAGCAACTTAATCATGCACCATATACTCTTAAAACCTTCCACAAAGCATCTCTATCAACCCTATCATATGCCTTCTACAGATCCATAAATGCTACATACAAATCCATTTGTTTTTCTAAGTATTTCTCACATACATTTTTCAAAGCAAACACCTGATCCACAAATCCTCTACCACTTCTGAAACCACACTGCTCTTCCCCAATCTGATGCTCTCTACATGCCTTTACCCTCAAAATCAATACCCTCCCATATAATTTCCCAGAAATACTCGACAAACTTATGCCTCTGTGGTGTGAACACTCACCTTTATCCTCTTTGTCTTTATACAATGGCACTATACATGCATTCTGCCAATCCTCAGGCACTTCTCCATGATCCATACATATATTGAATGTCCTTACCAACCAATCAACAACACAGTCGCCCCTTTTTTAATAAATTCCTTTGTATTACCATCCAAACCAGTCACCTTCCTAGCTTTCATTTTCCATAAGGCTTTATTACTTCTCTGTTTATCAAACCATTCACCCTGACCCTCTCACTTCACACACCACCCCGATCTAAACACCCTATATATATACCACTCTTATCATCAAACACATTCAACAAACCTTCAAAATACTCACTCCATCTCCTCACTTCATCACTACCTGTTATTACCTCCCCACTTACCCCCTTCCCAGATGTTCCCGTTCGTTCTCTTGTCTTACGCACATTATTTACCTCCTTCCAAAACATATTTTTGTTCTCTCTAGAATTTAATGATACTCTCACCCCAACTCTTGTTCGCCCTGTTTTTCACCTCTTGCACTTTTCTCTTGACCTCCTGCCGCTTTCTTCTATACATCTCCCAGTCATTTGCACTACTTGTCTGCAAGTATCGTCCAAATGCCTCTCTTCTCTTTCACTAACAACCTTCTTGTTTAGTATCATCAGGAAATTTGGATATGAGACCAAGTCCTAAGTCATTAATGTGTAATATGAAAAGAATTGGGCCTAGGCCTAGGACTGCTTGTTATGTCTAGCCAAGTTAAGGCTTCACCATTTAATACTATACACTGATTTCATCCAGTAAGCCTTTCTCTAATCCATGTACAGAGTTCTTCACCGATTTTGTGTGCATTAAGTTTATGTAAAAATCTCTTGTAAGGTACTTTGTCAAAAGCCTTTTGGAAATCTAAATATGCTACATTAGACGGTGAGTTTTTGTCCCAGTTCTGATAAATAACATTAAAAAGTTCCCGCAAATCTGTCAAGCAAGAAATTCAATTGTGGAAACCTTGTTGATTGTCCAACATAATTTTGTGTTCTGTTCTAGAAATGTAGGTCTTATTATTATTCATTTTATTTTATTTTATTTTATTTTATTTATTTTGCTTTGTCGCTGTCTCCCGCGTTAGCTAGGTAGCGCAAGGAAACAGATGAAAGAATGGCCCAACCCACCCACATACTCATGTATATACATACACGTCCACACACGCAAATATACATACCTATACATCACAATGTATACATATATATACTCACACACACACAGACATATACATATATACACATGTACATTATTCATATGTCTTCCTTTATTCATTCCCATCGCCACCTCGCCACACACGAAATAAAAACCCCTTCCCCCCTGGGAAAAGACAACAAAGGCCACATTCGTTCACACTCAGTCTCTAGCTGTCATGTAATAATGCACCGAAACCACAGCTCCCATTCCATATCCAGGCTTCACAGAACTTTCCATGGTTTACCCCAGACGCTTCACATACCCTGGTTCAATCCATTGACAGCACGTCGACCCCGGTATACCACATCGTTACAATTCACTCTATTCCTTGCACGCCTTTCACCCTCCTGCATGTTCAGGCCCCGATCACAGAAAATCGTTTTCACTCCATCTTTCCACCTCCAATTTGGTCTCCCACTTCTCCTCGTTCCCTCCATCTCTGACACATATATCCTTTTGGTCAATCTTTCCTCACTCATTCTCTCCATGTGACCAAGCCATTTCAAAACACCCTCTTCTGCTCTCTCAACCACACATCTTTCTTACCCTGTTATTACTTACTCGATCAAACCACCTCACACCACATATTGTCCTCAAACATCTTATTTCCAGCACATCCACCCTCCTCCTCACAACTGTATCCATAGCCCATGCCTCGCAACTATACAACATTGTTGGAACCACTATTCCTTCAAACATACCCATTTTTGCTTTCTGAGATAATGTTCTCGACTTCCACACATTCTTCAACGCTCCTAGAATGGAGACATCACACACCCCTGCCGCAAACCTACATTCACTGAGAACCAATCCCTTTCCTCTCTTCCTACACATACACATGCCTTACATCCTTGATAAAAACTTTTTACTTCTTCTACCAACTTGCCTCCCACGCCGTATATTCTTAATACCTTCCACAGACCATCTCTATCAACTCTATCATATGCCTTCTCCAGATCCATAAATGCTACATACAAATCCATTTGCTTTTCTAAGTATTTCTCACATACATTCTTCAAAGCAAACACCTGATCCACACATCCTCTACCACTTCTGAAACCACACAGCTCTTCCCCAATCTGATGCTCTGTACATGCCTTCACCCTCTCAATCAATACCCTCTCATATAATTTCCCAGGAACACTCAACAAACCTATACCTCTGTAATTTGAACACTCACTTTTATCCCCTTTGCCTTTGTACAATGGCACTATACAAGCATTCCACCAATCCTCAGGCACCTCACCATGAGTCTTACATACATTAAATAATCTTACCAACCAGTGAACAATACAGTCACCCCCTTTTTTAATAAACTCCACTGCAATACCATCCAAACACGCTGCCTTGCTGGCTTTCATCTTCCACAAAGCTTTTACTACCTCTTCTTTGTATACCAAATCATTTTTCCTAACCCTCTCACTTTGCACACCACCTCGACCAAAACACCCTATATCTGCCACTCTATCATCAAACATTCAACAAACCTTCAAAATACTCACTCCATCTCCTTCTCACACCACCACTACTTATCATCTCCCCATTAGCCCCTTTCACTGAAGTTCCCATTTGTTCCCTCATCTTACGCACTTGATTTACCTCCTTCCAAAACATTTTTTTTCTCCCTAAAATTTGATGATACTCTCACCCCAACTCTCATTTGCCCTCTTTTTCACCTCTTGCACCTTTCTCTTGACCTCCTGCACCTTTCTCTTGACCTCCTGCCTCATTCTTTTATACATCTCCCTTTCTTTTGCATTATTTCCCTGCAAAAATCGTCCAAATGCCCCTCTCTTCTCTTTCACTAATACTCTAACTTCTTCATCCCACCACTCACTACCCTTTCTAATCTGCCCACCTCCCACGCTTCTCATGCCACAAGCATCTTTTGCACAAGCCATCAGTGCTTCCCAAAATACATCCCATTCCTCCCCCGCTCCCCTTACATCCTTTGCTCTCACCTTTTTCCATTCTGTACTCAGTCTCTCCTGGCACTTCCTCACATAAGTCTCCTTCCCAAGCTCACTTACTCTCACCATTCTTTTCACCTCAACATTCTCTCTTCTTTTCTGAAAACCTTTACAAATCTTCACTTTTGCCTCCACAAGAGAATGATCAGACTTCCCTCCAGTTGCACCTCTCAGCACATTAACATGCAAAAGTCTCTCTTTCGCGTGCCTGTCAATTAACACGTAATCCAGTAACGCTCTCTGGCCATCTCTCCTACTTACATACGTATACTTATGTATATCTTTCTTTTTAAACCAGGTATTCCCAATCACCAGTCCTTTTTCAGCACATAAATCTACAAGCTCTTCACCATTTCCATTTACAGCACTGAACACCTCATGGACACCAATTATTCCCTCAGCTGCCACATTACTCACCTTTGCATTCAAATCACCCATCACTATAACCCGGTCTTGTGCATGAAAACTACTAACACACTCACTCAGCTGCTCTCAAAACACTTTCCTCTCATTATCTTTCTTCTCATGCCAGGTGCATATGCACCAATAATCACCCATCTCTCTCCATCCACTTTTAGTTTTACCCATATCAATCTAGAATTTACTTTCTTACATTCTGTCACATACTCCCACCACTTCTGTTTCAAGAGTAGTGCTACTCCTTCCCTTGGTCTTGTCCTCTCACTAACCCCTGACTTCACTCCCAAGACATTCCCAAACCACTCTTCCCCTTTACCCTTGAGCTTCGTTTCACTCAGAGCCAAAACATCCAGGTTCCTTTCCTCAAACATACTACCTATCTCTCCTTTTTTCTCGTCTTGGTTACATCCACATACATTTAAACACCCCAATCTTAGCCTTCGAGGAGGATTAGCTTTTCCCGCGTGACTCCTTCTTCCGTTTCCCCTTTTAGAAAGTCAGAATACAAGGAGGGGACGGTTTCCAGCTCCCCGCTCCCGATCCCTTTAGTCACCTTCTACGACACGTGAGGAATGCGTAGGAAGTATTCTTTCTCCCCTATCCCCTCTTATTATTATTATTGGGAGGTAAGTTTGAATGGAGAAAAACTGGAGGAAGTGAAGTGTTTTAGATATATGGGAGTGGATTTGACAGCGGATGGAACCATGGAAGCGGAAGTAAATCATAGGATGGGTGAGGGGGTGAACGTTCTGGGAGCTTTGAAGAATGTGTGGAAGTCGAGAACTTTCTCAGAAAGCAAAAATTGGTATGTTTGAAGGAATAGTGGTTCCAACAGTGTTATATGGATGCGAGGCATGGGCTATCGATAGAGCTGTGCGGAGGAGGGTGGATGTGCTGGAAATGGGATGTTTGAGGACAATATGTGGTGTGAGGTGGTTTGATCGAGCAAGTAATAATAGGGTAAGAGAGATGTGTGGTAATAAAAAGAGTGTGGTTGAGAGAGCAGAAGAGGGTGTTTTGAAATGGTTTGGTCACTTGGAGAGAATGAGTGAGGAAAGATTGACAAAGAGGATATATGTGTCAGAGGTGGAGGGAATGAGAAGTGGGAGACCAAATTATGGAGGTGGAAAGATGGAGTGTAAAAGACTATGAGTGATCGGGGCCTGAACATGCAGGAGGGTGAAAGGCGTGCAAGGAGTAGAGTGAATTGGAACGATGTGGTATACCGGGGTTGACATGCTGTCAATGGATTGAACCAGGGCATGTGAAGCGTCTGGGGTAAACCATGGAAAGTTCTGTGGGGCCTGGATGTGGAAAGGGAGCTGTGGTTTTGGTGCATTATTACATGACAGCTAGAGACTGAGTGTGAATGAATGTGGCCTTTGTTGTCTTTTCCTAGTGCTACCTCGCACACATGAGGGGGAGGGGGTTTTTGTTTCATGTGTGGTGGGGTGGCGATGGGAATGAATAAAGGCAGGCAGTATGAATTATGTACATGTGTATATATGTATATGTCTGTGTGTGTATATATATGTATACGTTGAGATGTATAGGTATGTATATTTGCGTGTGTGGACGTGTATGTATATACATTTGTATGTGGGTGGGTTGGGCCATTCTTTCGTCTGTTTCCGAGTGCTTCCTCTCTAACACGGGAGACAGCAACAAAGCAAAATAATAATGATAATATTAATAGTTGTTCACTGGTTGGTAAGGTTATTTAATGTATGTATGACTCATGGTGAGGTGCCTGAGGATTGGCGGAATGCGTGCATAGTGCCATTGTACAAAGGCAAAGGGGATAAGAGTGAGTGCTCAAATTACAGAGGTATAAGTTTGTTGAGTATTCCTGGTAAATTATATGGGAGGGTGTTGATTGAGAGGGTGAAGGCATGTACAGAGCATCAGATTGGGGAAGAGCAGTGTGGTTTCAGAAGTGGTAGAGGATGTGTGGATCAGGTGTTTGCTTTGAAGAATGTATGTGAGAAATACTTAGAAAAGCAAATGGATTTGTATGTAGCATTTATGGATCTGGAGAAGGCATATGATAGAGTTGATAGAGATGCTCTGTGGAAGGTATTAAGAATATATGGTGTGGGAGGAAAGTTGTAAGAAGCAGTGAAAAGTTTTTATCGAGGATGTAAGGCATGTGTACGTGTAGGAAGAGAGGAAAGTGATTGGTTCTCAGTGAATGTAGGTTTGCGGCAGGGGTGTGTGATGTCTCCATGGTTGTTTAATTTGTTTATGGATGGGGTTGTTAGGGAGGTAAATGCAAGAGATTTGGAAAGAGGGGCAAGTATGAAGTCTGTTGTGGATGAGAGAGCTTGGGAAGTGAGTCAGTTGTTGTTCGCTGATGATACAGCGCTGGTGGCTGATTCATGTGAGAAACTGCAGAAGCTGGTGACTGAGTTTGGAAAAGTGTGTGGAAGAAGAAAGTTAAGAGTAAATGTGAATAAGAGCAAGGTTATTAGGTACAGTAGGGTTGAGGGTCAAGTCAATTGGGAGGTGAGTTTGAATGGAGAAAAACTGGAGGAAGTGAAGTGTTTTAGATATCTGGGAGTGGATCTGGCAGCGGATGGAACCATGGAAGCGGAAGTGGATCATAGGGTGGGGGAGGGGGCGAAAATCCTGGGGGCCTTGAAGAATGTGTGGAAGTCGAGAACATTATCTAGGAAAGCAAAAATGGGTATGTTTGAAGGAATAGTGGTTCCAACAATGTTGTATGGTTGCGAGGCGTGGGCTATGGATAGAGTTGTGCGCAGGAGGATGGATGTGCTGGAAATGAGATGTTTGAGGACAATGTGTGGTGTGAGGTGGTTTGATCGAGTGAGTAACGTAAGGGTAAGAGAGATGTGTGGAAATAAAAAGAGCGTGGTTGAGAGAGCAGAAGAGGGTGTTTTGAAGTGGTTTGGGCACATGGAGAGGATGAGTGAGGAAAGATTGACCAAGAGGATATATGTGTCGGAGGTGGAGGGAACAAGGAGAAGAGGGAGACCAAATTGGAGGTGGAAAGATGGAGTGAAAAAGATTTTGTGTGATCAGGGCCTGAACATGCAGGAGGGTGAAAGGAGGGCAAGGAATAGAGTGAATTGGATCGATGTGGTATACCAGGGTTGACGTGCTGTCAGTGGATTGAAGCAAGGCATGTGAAGCATCTGGGGTAAACCATGGAAAGCTGTGTAGGTATGTATATTTGCGTGTGTGGACGTATGTATATACATGTGTATGGGGGGGGTTGGGCCATTTCTTTCGTCTGTTTCCTTGCGCTACCTCGCAAACGCGGGAGACAGCGACAAATTATAATAAAATAAAATATAAATAAATTATTATTATTATTATTATTATTATTATTATTATTATTATTATTATTATTATTCTTAATCACTGTTTCACGCATTAGCGAGGTAGTGCAAGGAAACAGATGAGGAATGGCCCAACCCACCCATATATATGTATATACATAAAGCCCACATGCACATATATACATACATATACTTTTCAACATATACATACATATACATCCACCCTCCTCCGCACATCCCTATCTATAGCACATGCCTCACAACCATATAACATAGTTGGAACCACTATTCCTTCAAACATACTCATTTTTGCTCTCCATGATAATGTTCTCACTTTCCACACATTCCTCAATGCTCCCAGAACCCTCGCCCCCGCTCCTATCCTTCCACAAATATCTCTATCCACCTTATCATATGCCTTCTCCAGATCCATGAATGCCTCATACAAATCCATCTGTTTTTCTAAATATTTCTCACATACATTCCTCAAGGCAAACATCTGATCCACACATCCTCTACCACTTCTGAAACTACACTGCTCTTCTCCCATCTGATGCTCTCTACATGCCTTTACCCTCTCAATCAATACCCTCCCATATAATTTCCCAGGAATGCTCAACAAACTTGTACCTCTGTAATTCAAACACTTCCTTTTATCCCCTTTGCCTTTGTAGAATGGCACTATGCATTCATTCCACCAGTTCTCAGGCACTTTACCATGATCCATACATACATTGAATATCCTTACCAACCAGCCAACAACACAGTCACCCCTTTTTTAATAGATTCCACTGCAGTACCATCCAAACTTGCCGCCTTGCCAGCTTTCTTCTTCCACAAAGCTTTTACTACCACTTGTCTGTCTACCAAACCATTCTCCCTGACCTCACTTCACACACCACCCTGACCAAAACACCCTATATCTGCCACTCTATCATCGAACACATTCAACAAACCTTCAAAATACTCTCCCTCTCCTTATCACTTCATCACTACTTGTTATTATTTCCCCATTTGCTTCCTTCACTGATGTTCCCATTTGTTCTCTTGTCTTACGCAATTTATTTACCTCCTTCCAAAACATCTTTTTCTTCTTCCTAAATTTTAATGATACTCTCTCACCCCAACTCTCATTTGGTCTCTTTTTCACCTCTTGCACCTTCCTCTTGACCTCCTGCTGCTTTCTTTTATACTTCTCCCAGCCATTTGCCATACTTCCTCGCATTTACTCTTGTCTTATGACCTTCTTATATTCTCTTTGGATTTTGATTAATTCTTGGTGATTTTCAATGGTTCCCATTGATTTGAATTTCTTATGTTTTCTTTTTTTGACGAATTAGTCTTTCTATTCTCCTATTCATCCATGATGATTTTGAAATATTACAAGTTCTCTTCATAATTTGTAGAATTTGTTTATGTTCAATCTCGAGTAGTGTGCTTTTAAGTAATCCACATCTCCTCTACTGTGTAAATGCAACACGGCGGCTGGGGTAGATGGCATTGCTGTTGAATTTATTAGGAAATGGGATGACTTGTTGATTCAGTAGCTAAGATTTTTGTTTGTATTTATCATGGTGAGGTGCATGAGGATTGGTTATGTATAGTGCCATGGTATAAAGGCAAGATGGATAAAGGTGAGCGTTCAATCTGCGGAGATGTAATTTTGTTGAGTGTACCTCTAAAGCTGTTGGGTAGGATAGTGAAAGAGAGTGAAGGCATGTACAGAGCAAGAGACTGAGGAGGAACAGTGTTGTTTCGGAAGTAGATGAGGATATATGGATCTGAAGTTTGCATTGAAGCATATGTGTGAGAAATGCTTAGAGAAATGGATACATTTGCATGTCACATTTATGGATATGGAGGAAATGTATTATAAAGTTGATAGAGATGCTTTGTGGAAGGTTTTAAGGATATATGGTGTGGGAGAAAAGCTACTAGAAACACTAAGAAGTTTCTATCAAGGGTGTAAGGTATGTGTACAAGTAGTAAGAGAGGAGAGTGAATGATTCCAATTGAAGGTTGCTCTACAGCAGGAGTGTGTGATGTCACCTGGTTGTTTGATTTATATATGGATGGAGTGGTTAAGCAGGTAAATACAAGAGTTTTGGAGAGAAGGGCAATATGCATTCTGCAGGGGATAAGAAGTCCTGTGTAGTAAGTCGGTTCTTGTTTGCTAATGATACAGTACTGGTGGCAGGTTCGAGTTAGAGCTGCAGAAGTTTGTGACCGAGTTTGGAAGGTGATATGAAAGAAGGAAGTTGAGAGTAAATGTAAATAAAGGTAAGATTGTTAGGTTTTGCATGTTAGGGGACAAGTTAGTTAAGGTGCAAGTCTGAATGTAGAAAAACTGGAGGAAGAAAAATGTTTTTTAGATACCTGGGAATGAACATGGCAGCAAGTGGAGCTATGGAAGTAGAAGTGATACATAGGATGGATGTTCTGGGAGAACTGAAGAATGTGTAGAGAGAAAGATTGTAATTTGGGAGGGCAAAAATGGGATGTTTAAAAGTACAGTAGTCCCAACATGAATATATGGATATGAGGCATGGGCTGCAGATAAGAATGTGTGGAGGAGGGTGGGTGTGTTGGAAATGAAAAGGTCAAGGACAGTATGCAGGATGAGGTGGTTTGATCAAGTCAGTAATGTAAGGGGATGAAAGAGGTGTGGTAATAAAAAGTGTATTTGAGAGAGCAGAAGAGGGTATGCTGAAATGCTTTGGAGATATATAGAGAATGAGTGAAGAAATATTAACAAAGAGAATATATATGTTAAAATTAGAGTGAACAAGGAGAACAGGGAAACAAAATTGGAAATAGAAGAATGGGATGAAAAATTTTTTGAGTTATCGGAGCCTGAACGTGCATGAGGATGAAAGAAACAATGTGGTTTATAGGAATTGACATGTTGTCAGTTGACTGTACAGGGCATGTGAAGCCTTTAGGGTAAACCTAAGAAAGGTATGTGGGGCTTGGCTTTCGATAGGGAGTTGTGATTTAAGTGTATTACATGTGGTGGCTAGAGAAATGATCTGATTACATGCAGTCTTTCTTTATCAGTTCCTGGCACTAGCTCCTAATGTGGTAAACTGATGAACAGTGAAAAGAAAAAGGGTGAAAGGCATGCATAGAATGAAGTGCATTGGAATGATATGGTATACTGGGGTTGACATGCTGTCAATAGACTGAACCAGGGCATGTGAAAGGTCCAGGGTAAACTATGGAAAGGTTTGTGAGGTCTAGCTGGGGATAGGGAGCTGTGGTTTTGATACAATGCACATGACACCTTAAGAATGAGTGTGAACTGATGTAGCCTTTCTTTGGCTGTTTCTTGGCACTGCCTCGCTTTTGCAAGGGGTGGCGCTGGAAGGGATAAAGGTGAGCAAGTATGAATATATATGTGTGTATATATGTATATATTTTTTTTATTTTTATTTATTATACTTTATTGCTGCCTTCCACATTAGTGAGGTAGCGCAAGGAAACACATGAAAGAATGGCCCAACCCAACCACACACACATGTATATACATACACGTCCACAAACGCGCATATACGTACCTATACATTTTTTTTTTTTTTTTGCTTTGTCGCTGTCTCCCGCGTTTGCGAGGTAGCGCAAGGAAACAGACGAAAGAAATGGCCCAACCCCCCCCCCATACACATGTATATGCATACGTCCACACACGCAAATATACATACCTACACAGCTTTCCATGGTTTACCCCAGACGCTTCACATGCCTTGATTCAATCCACTGACAGCACGTCAACCCCGGTATACCACATCGCTCCAATTCACTCTATTCCTTGCCCTCCTTTCACCCTCCTGCATGTTCAGGCCCCGATCACACAAAATTGTTTTCACCCCATCTTTCCACCTCCAATTTGGTCTCCCTCTTCTCCTCGTTCCCTCCACCTCCGACACATATATCCTCTTGGTCAATCTTTCCTCACTCATTCTCTCCATGTGCCCAAACCATTTCAAAACACCCTCTTCTGCTCTCTCAACCACGCTCTTTTCATTTCCACACATCTCTCTTACCCTTACGTTACTTACTCGATCAAACCACCTCACACCACACATTGTCCTCAAACATCTCATTTCCAGCACATCCATCCTCCAGCGCACAACTCTATCCATAGCCCACGCCTCGCAACCATACAACATCGTTGGAACCACTATTCCTTCAAACATACCCATTTTTGCTTTCCAAGATAATGTTCTCGACTTCCACACATTCTTCAAGGCTCCCAGAATCTTCGCCCCCTCCCCCACCCTATGATCCACTTCCGCTTCCATGGTTCCATCCGCTGCCAGATCCACTCCCAGATATCTAAAACACTTCACTTCCTCCAGTTTTTCTCCATTCAAACTCACCTCCCAATTGACTTGACCCTCACCCCTACTGTACCTAATAACCTTGCTCTTATTCACATTTACTCTTAACTTTCTTCTTCCACACACTTTACCAAACTCAGTCACCAGCTTCTGCAGTTTCTCACATGAATCAGCCACCAGCGCTGTATCATCAGCGAACAACAACTGACTCACTTCCCAAGCTCTCTCATCCCCAACAGACTTCATACTTGCCCCTCTTTCCAAAACTCTTGCATTCACCTCCCTAACAACCCCATCCATAAACAAATTAAACAACCATGGAGACATCACACACCCCTGCCGCAAACCTACATTCACTGAGAACCAATCACTTTCCTCTCTTCCTACACGTAAACATGCCTTACATCCTCGATAAAAACTTTTCACTGCTTCTAACAACGTGCCTCCCACACCATATATTCTTAATACCTTCCACAGAGCATCTCTATCAACTCTATCATATGCCTTCTCCAGATCCATAAATGCTACATGCAAATCCATTTGCTTTTCTAAGTATTTCTCACATACATTCTTCAAAGCAAACACCTGATCCACACATCCTCTACCACTTCTGAAACCACCTGCTCTTCCCCAATCTGATGCTCTGTACATGCCTTCACCCTCTCAATCAATACCCTCCCATATAATTTACCAGGAATACTCAACAAACTTATACCTCTGTAATTTGAGCACTCACTCTTACCCCCTTTGCCTTTGTACAATGGCACTATGCACGCATTCCGCCAATCCTCAGGCACCTCACCATGAGTCATACATACATTAAATAACCTTACCAACCAGTCAACAATACATTCACCCCTTTTTTAATAAATTCCACTGCAATACCATCCAAACCTGCTGCCTTGCCGGCTTTCATCTTCCGCAAAGCTTTTACTACCTCTTCTCTGTTTACCAAATCATTTTCCCTAACCCTCTCACTTTGCACACCACCTCGACCAAAACACCCTATATCTGCCACTCTATCATCAAACACATTCAACAAACCTTCAAAATACTCACTCCATCTCCTTCTCACATCACCACTACTTGTTATCACCTCCCCATTTGCGCCCTTCACTGAAGTTCCCATTTGCTCCCTTGTCTTACGCACTTTATTTACCTCCTTCCAGAACATCTTTTTATTCTCCCTAAAATTTAATGATACTCTCTCACCCCAACTCTCATTTGCCCTTTTTATCACCTCTTGCACCTTTCTCTTGACCTCCTGTCTCTTTCTTTTATACATCTCCCACTCAATTGCATTTTTTCCCTGCAAAAATCGTCCAAATGCCTCTCTCTTCTCTTTCACTAATACTCTTACTTCTTCATCCCACCACTCACTACCCTTTCTAATCAACCCACCTCCCACTCTTCTCATGCCACAAGCATCTTTTGCGCAATCCATCACTGATTCCCTAGATACATCCCATTCCTCCCCCACTCCCCGTACTTCCATTGTTCTCACCTTTTTCCATTCTGTACTCAGTCTCTCCTGGTACTTCCTCACACAAGTCTCCTTCCCAAGCTCACTTACTCTCACCACCCTCTTCACCCCAACATTCACTCTTCTTTTCTGAAAACCCATACAAATCTTCACCTTAGCCTCCACAAGATAATGATCAGACATCCCTCCAGTTGCACCTCTCAGCACATTAACATCCAAAAGTCTCTCTTTCGCACGCCTGTCAATTAACACGTAATCCAATAACGCTCTCTGGCCATCTCTCCTACTTACATAAGTATACTTATTTATATCTCGCTTTTTAAACCAGGTATTCCCAATCATCAGTCCTTTTTCAGCACATGAATCTACAAGCTCTTCACCATTTCCATTTACAACACTGAACACCCCATGTATACCAATTATTCCCTCAACTGCCACATTACTCACCTTTTAACATATACATATATATACATACACAGACATATACATATATACACATGTATATAATTCATACTTGCTACCTTTATTCATTCCCATGACCACCCCACAACACATGTAATGACAACCCCCTCCCCCCCCTGCATGCGCACAAGGTAGTGCTAGGGAAAGACAACAAAGGCCACATTTGTTCGCAGTCAGTCTTTAGCTGTCATGTATAATACACCAAAACCACAGCTCCCTTTCTACATCCAGACCCCACAAAACTTTCCATGGTTTACACCAGATGCTTCACATGCCCTGGTTCAATCCATTGACAGCACATTGACCCTGATATACCACATCGTTCTAATTCACTCTATTCCTTGCACGCATTTCACCTTCCTGCATGTTCAGGCCCGGATCACTCAAAATCCTTCCACTCCATCTTTCCACCTCCAATTTGGTCTCCCACTTCTCTTCGTTCCCTGCACCTCTGACACATATATCCTCTTTGTCAATCTTTCCTCACTCATTCTCTCCATGTGGCCAAACCATTTCAAAACACCCTCTTCTGCTCTCTCAACCACACTCTTTTTATTACCACTTTCATTACTTACCCTTTCATTACTTACTCGATCATACCACCTCACACCACATATTGTCCTCAAACATCTCATTTCCAACACACCCACCCTCCTCCGCACTATTCTATAGCCCACGCCTCACAATCGTATAACATTGTTGGAACCACTATTCCTTCAAACATACCCATTTTTGCTCTCAGAGATAATGTTCTCGCCTTCCACACATTTTTCAACGCTCCCAGAACTTTCACCCCCTCCCCCACTCAGTGACTCGCTTCCGCTTCCATGGTTCCATCTGCTGCCAAATCCACTCCAAGATATCTAAAACTCTTCTTCCTCCAGTTTTTCTCCATTCAAACTTACCTCCCAATTGACTTGTCCCTCAACCCTACTGTACCTAATAACCTTGCTCTTATTCCCATATACTCTCAGCTTTCTTCTTTCACACACTTTACAAACTCAATCACCAGCTTCTGCAGTTTCTCACCCGAATCAGCCACCAGCGCTGCATCATCAGCAAGCAGCAACTGACTCGCTTCCCAACCGCTCTCATCCACAACAGACTGCATGCTTGCCCCTCTCTCCAAAACTCTCATATTCACCTCCCTAACAACCCCAGCCATACACAAATTAAACATCCATGAAGACATCAAGCACCCCTGCCACAAACCGGCATTCACTGAGAACCAATCACTTTCCTCTCTTCCTACTCATACAGATGCCATACATCCTCGATAAAACGTTTTTCACTGCTTCTAACAATTTGCCTTCCACACCATATATTCTTAATACCTTCATATGCCTTCTCCAGATCCATAAATGCAACATACAAATCCATTTGTTTTTCTAAGTATTTCTCACATACATTCTTCAAAGCAAACCCCTGATCCACACATCCTCAACCACTTCTGAAACCACACTGCTCTTCCCAATCTGATGTTCTGTCCATACATTCACCCTCTCAATCAACACCCTCCCATACAATTTCCCCAGAATGCTCAATAAACTTATACCTCTGTAATTTGAGCACTCATCTTTATCCCCTTTGCCATTTTACAATGGCACTATGCATGCAATCCTCAGGCACCCCACCATGAGTCACACATACATTAGATATCCTTACCAACCAGTCAACAACACAGTCACCCCTTTTATAATGAATTCCACTGCAGTACCATCCAAACCCACTGCCTTGCTGGCTTTCATCTTTCTCAGAGCTTTTACTACCTCTTCTCTGTTTACCAAATCATTCTCCCTAACCCTCACACTTCGCAAACCACCTCAACCAAAACACCTTATATCTGACACTTTATCATCTAACACATTCAACAAACCTTCAAATGTTCTCACATCGCCACAACTTTTTATCACCTCCCCATTAGCCCCCTTCACCTATATTCCCATTTGTTCTCTTTTCTTATGCACGAGTGGTTAGAGTGTTAGTATGTCGTGTGTTGTGCTCTCGTTTGTCAATATACTCTCCACAAATGCATTTGTGACTAGATATGTAGACGGTCGTTATACCTAAGTGATATACTCGGTCATATATCATACGTATAGGACATGTATATGTGCGTATGTGTGTGTGTGTGTGTATATGTATATATATATGTATATTATCCCTGGGGATAGGGGTGAAAGAATACTTCCCACGTATTCCTCGCGTGTCGTAGAAAGCGACTAGAGGGGACGGGAGCGGGGGGCCAGAAATCCTCCCCTCCTTGTATTAACTTTCTAAAATGGGAAACGGAAGAAGGAGTCACGCGGGGAGTGCTCATCCTCCTCGAAGGCTCAGAGTGGGGTGCCTAAATGTGTGTGGATGTAACCAAGATGTGAAAAAAGGAGAGATAGGTAGTATGTTTGAGGAAAGGAACCTGGATGTTTTGGCTCTGAGTGAAACGAAGCTCAAGGGTAAAGGGGAAGAGTGGTTTGGGAATGTCTGGGGAGTAAAGTCAGGGGTTAGTGAGAGGACAAGAGCAAGGGAAGGAGTAGCAATACTCCTGAAACAGGAGTTGTGGGAGTATGTGATAGAGTGTAAAAAAGTAAATTCTCGATTAATATGGGTAAAACTGAAAGTTGATGGAGAGAGGTGGGTGATTATTGGTGCATATGCACCTGGGCATGAGAAGAAAGATCATGAGAGGCAAGTGTTTTGGGAGCAGCTGAATGAGTGTGTTAGTGGTTTTGATGCACGAGACCGGGTTATAGTGATGGGTGATTTGAATGCAAAGGTGAGTAATGTGGCAGTGGAGGGAATAATTGGTATACATGGGGTGTTCAGTGTTGTAAATGGAAATGGTGAAGAGCTTGTAGATTTATGTGCTGAAAAAGGACTGATGATTGGGAATACCTGGTTTAAAAAGCGAGATATACATAAGTATACTTATGTAAGTAGGAGAGATGGCCAGAGAGCGTTATTGGATTACGTGTTAATTGACAGGCATGCGAAAGAGACACTTTTGGATGTTAATGTGCTGAGAGGTGCAACTGGAGGGATGTCTGATCATTATCTTGTGGAGGCTAAGGTGAAGATTTGTATGGGTTTTCAGAAAAGAAGAGTGAATGTTGGGGTGAAGAGGGTGGTGAGAGTAAGTGAGCTTGGGAAGGAGACCTGTGTGAGGAAGTACCAGGAGAGACTGAGTACAGAATGGAAAAAGGTGAGAACAATGGAAGTAAGGGGAGTGGGGGAGGAATGGGATGTATTTAGGGAATCAGTGATGGATTGCGCAAAAGATGCTTGTGGCATGAGAAGAGTGGGAGGTGGGTTGATTAGAAAGGGTAGTGAGTGGTGGGATGAAGAAGTAAGAGTACTAGTGAAAGAGAAGAGAGAGGCATTTGGACGATGTTTGCAGGGAAAAAATGCAATTGAGTGGGAGATGTATAAAAGAAAGAGACAGGAGGTCAAGAGAAAGGTGCAAGAGGTGAAAAAAAGGGCAAATGAGAGTTGGGGTGAGAGAGTATCATTAAATTTTAGGGAGAATAAAAAGATGTTCTGGAAGGAGGTAAATAAAGTGCGTAAGACAAGGGAGCAAATGGGAACTTCAGTGAAGGGCGCAAATGGGGAGGTGATAACAAGTAGTGGTGATGTGAGAAGGAGATGGAGTGAGTATTTTGAAGGTTTGTTGAATGTGTTTGATGATAGAGTGGCAGATATAGGGTGTTTTGGTCGAGGTGGTGTGCAAAGTGAGAGGGTTAGGGAAAATGATTTGGTAAACAGAGAAGAGGTAGTAAAAGCTTTGCGGAAGATGAAAGCCGGCAAGGCAGCAGGTTTGGATGGTATTGCAGTGGAATTTATTAAAAAAGGGGGTGACTGTATTGTTGACTGGTTGGTAAGGTTATTTAATGTATGTATGACTCATGGTGAGGTGCCTGAGGATTGGCGGAATGCGTGCATAGTGCCATTGTACAAAGGCAAAGGGGATAAGAGTGAGTGCTCAAATTACAGAGGTATAAGTTTGTTGAGTATTCCTGGTAAATTATATGGGAGGGTATTGATTGAGAGGGTGAAGGCATGTACAGAGCATCAGATTGGGGAAGAGCAGTGTGGTTTCAGAAGTGGTAGAGGATGTGTGGATCAGGTGTTTGCTTTGAAGAATGTATGTAAGAAATACTTAGAAAAGCAAATGGATTTGTATGTAGCATTTATGGATCTGGAGAAGGCATATGATAGAGTTGATAGAGATGCTCTGTGGAAGGTATTAAGAATATATGGTGTGGGAGGAAAGTTGTTAGAAGCAGTGAAAAGTTTTTATCGAGGATGTAAGGCATGTGTACGTGTAGGAAGAGAGGAAAGTGATTGGTTCTCAGTGAATGTAGGTTTGCGGCAGGGGTGTGTGATGTCTCCATGGTTGTTTAATTTGTTTATGGATGGGGTTGTTAGGGAGGTGAATGCAAGAGTTTTGGAAAGAGGGGCAAGTATGAAGTCTGTTGGGGATGAGAGAGCTTGGGAAGTGAGTCAGTTGTTGTTCGCTGATGATACAGTGCTGGTGGCTGATTCATGTGAGAAACTGCAGAAGCTGGTGACTGAGTTTGGTAAAGTGTGTGGAAGAAGAAAGTTAAGAGTAAATGTGAATAAGAGCAAGGTTATTAGGTACAGTAGGGTTGAGGGTCAAGTCAATTGGGAGGTGAGTTTGAATGGAGAAAAACTGGAGGAAGTGAAGTGTTTTAGATATCTGGGAGTGGATCTGGCAGCGGATGGAACCATGGAAGCGGAAGTGGATCATAGGATGGGGGAGGGGGCGAAAATTCTGGGGGCCTTGAAGAATGTGTGGAAGTCGAGAACATTATCTCGGAAAGCAAAAATGGGTATGTTTGAAGGAATAGTGGTTCCAACAATGTTGTATGGTTGCGAGGCGTGGGCTATGGATAGAGTTGTGCGCAGGAGGATTGATGTGCTGGATGTTTGAGGACAATGTGTGGTGTGAGGTGGTTTGATCGAGTGAGTAACGTAACGGTAAGAGAGATGTGTGGAAATAAAAAGAGCGTGGTTGAGAGAGCAGAAGAGGGTGTTTTGAAGTGGTTTGGGCACATGGAGAGAATGAGTGAGGAAAGATTGACCAAGAGGATATATGTGTCGGAGGTGGAGGGAACGAGGAGAAGAGGGAGACCAAATTGGAGGTGGAAAGATGGAGTGAAAAAGATTTTGTGTGATCGGGGCCTGAACATGCAGGAGGGTGAAAGGAGGCAAGGAATAGAGTGAACTGGAGCGATGTGGTATACCGGGGTTGACATGCTGTCAGTGGATTGAATCAAGGCATGTGAAGCGTCTGGGGTAAACCATGGAAAGCTGTGTAGGTATGTATATTTGCGTGTGTGGACGTATGTATATACATGTGTATGGGGGTGGGTTGGGCCATTTCTTTCGTCTGTTTCCTTGCGCTACCTCGCAAACGCGGGAGACAGCGACAAAGTATAATAAAAAAAAAAGAAATAATAATCTTTATCCCCTTTGCCATTTTACAATGGCACTATGCATGCATTCCGCCAATCCTCAGGCACCCCACCATGAGTCACACATACATTAGATATCCTTACCAACCAGTCAACAACACAGTCACCCCTTTTATAATAAATTCCACTGCAGTACCATCCAAACCCACTGCCTTGCTGGCTTTCATCTTTCTCAGAGCTTTTACTACCTCTTCTCTGTTTATCAAATCATTCTCCCTAACCCTCACACTTCGCAAACCACCTCAACCAAAACACCTTATATCTGACACTTTATCATCTAACACATTCAACAAACCTTCAAATGTTCTCACATCACCACAACTTGTTATCACCTCCCCATTAGCCCCCTTCACCTATATTCCCATTTGTTCTCTTTTCTTATGCACTTTATTTACCTCCTTCCAAAATATCTTTTTATTCCCCCTAAAATTTAATGATACTCTCTCACCCCAATTCTCATTTGCCCTGTTTTTCACCTCTTGCACCTTTGTCTTGACCTCCTGCCTCATTCTTTTATAAATCTCCCAGTTATTTGTACTATTTCCATGCAAAACTCGTCCAAATGACTCTCTCTTCTCTTTCACTAATAACCTTACTTCTTGATCCCACCACTCACTACCCTTTCTAATCTGACCACCTCCCACACTTCTCATGCCACAAGCATCTTTTGCACAAGTCATCACTGCTTCTCTAAATTCATCCCATTCCTCCCCCACTCCCCTTACTTCCTTTGCTCTCACCTTTTCATCATGCACTTAGTCTCTTCTAGTACTTCCTCACAAACGTCTCCTTCCCAAGCTCACTTACTCTCACCACTCTCTTCAACCCAACATTCTCTCTTCTTTTCTGAAAACCTCTATAAATCTTCACCTTTGCCTCCACAAGATAATGATCAGACATCCCTCCAGTTGCACCTCTTAGTACATTAATATCCAAAAGTCTCTATTTTGCTTGCCTATCAGTTAAAACACAATCCAATAACGCTCTCTGGCCATCTCTCCTACTTACATACGTATATATATATCTATCTCTTCTATTTTGCTTTGTCACTGTCTCCCGCGTTAGCGAGGTACTGTAAGGAAACAGATGAAAGAATGGCCCAACTCACCCACATACACATGTATGTACATACATGTCAACACGCACAAATATACATACCTATACATCTCAACGTACACATATATATACACACACAGACATACATATATACACATTTACATAATTCATACTGCTTGCCTTTATTCATTCCCATCGCCACCCCGCCACACATGAAATAACAATCCCCTCCCTCCCGCATGTGCGTAAGGTAGCACTAAAAAAAGACAACAAATGCCACATTCATTCACACTCAGTCTCTAGCTGTCATGTATAATGCACTGAAACCACAGTTCCCTTTCCACATCCAGGCCCTGCAGAACTTTCCATGGTTTACCCCCAGACGCCTCACACGCCCTGGTTCAATCTATTGACAGCACATCGACACCGGTATACGACATCGTTCCAATTCACTCTATTCCTTGCAAGCCTTTCACCCTCCTGCATGATCAGGCCCCGATCACTCAGAATCTTTTTCACTCCATCTTTCCACCTCCAATTTGGTCTCCCACTTCTCTTCGTTCCCTCCACCTCTGACACATATATTCTCTTGGTCAATCTTTCCTCACTCATGCTCTCTCCATGTGACCAAACCATTTTATTACCACACATCTCTTACCCTATTATTACTTTCTCGATAAAAGCACCTCACACCACATATTGTCCTCAAACATCTCATTTCCAGCACATCCATATATATGTTGGAAAGGATCACAATTTTGCGCGTGATCAAGATATTCCTATGAGTCCACAGGGAAAATGAAATGTGAAAAGTTCCCAGGTGCACTTTCGTGTAATAATCACATCATCACTGGAGACACAAGAGAGAAATATAAGTCAGTTGATATACATCGAAGAGACGAAGCTAGGACGCCATTTGGTAAACATGTGATTGTCCAAAACATACAACGAGCATTCATAAACTTATCATTTTACAAATTTCATCAACAATAAAGTTATCTAATTTGTGTAGACCATCACTAATATTAAGATTATAATTCTTTGTGTATTTGACAATAGAAGATTCAATGATATTTCTCCTGGTAATAGAGTTAGAGTTAATAACTGAGATAGCGTTACTCCAGTCAGTACAATGATCATAGTTCTTAATGTGATTAAACAAGGCATTTCATTCTTGTCGTGTTCTTATACTATATTTATGTTGCTTAAGTCTAACAGAAAGATCACAGTTTATCACAGTTTCCACAAGGCACTTTATTAAGCCCTTTAGTGGGTAAGGTATCAAATTCTAATATCATTAACAATGTAGATTTAGTCAGCAAGCTAAACAATATGAATGTTAATTTTGATTTCAAACTAGTTAGCTTTGATGTTTCCTCACTTTTCACTAAAGTTCCAGTTGATGACCTTTTAGAATATTTATTTGATGTCTTGGATGGTATTCATTTACCTGTCCCAAAGTCTGCTTTCATTGAACTGATGAAATTGTGTATAAAAGACTGTGTTTTTCAATTTAATGGAGATTATTATGCTCAAAAATTTGGTATGGCAATGGGTAACCCCCTTTCACCTGTACTAAGTAATCTTTATATGGAATTTTTTTAAACAAAATTACTAAAGGATGTCTTACCTTCTCATGCAATTTGGTTTAGGTATGTAGATTATGTTCTTTGTGTTTGGCTAACAAATGAAAATTTACAAATATTTCTCCCCTTACTTAACAATTTAGAACCTTCCATCAAATTTACTGTAGAAAATGAAAATAATGTTGTTACCATTTTTAGATTGCATGATCCATAGACAAGGAAACAAGTTTAAGTTTAGCATATACAGAAAACCCACCAATGTGTGCTCATATATCCATTATTAACTCATCTCAACTTGACAGAGTTGAATTATCATCATTTCAATCTTGTTCCTTAGGGCCATTTACGATTTGCAGTGCAGAGTTTATCATGATGAGTTTGGAGAAGATATATTTTT